>NC_058410.1:50792072-51052174 GCF_002201575.2 Neomonachus schauinslandi | reverse complement strand
TGTGTGTAGTGGGGGGCAGACTGTTTAGAACCAGCTGCAAGGAGCCTAGTGAGCAGATAAAAATAGAGCGTGCAGCCTGGCTGGGAGAGTTGACGGAGAGGACCCGTTCTTCTTAGAAAGTCCAGGTGCAGGGGGAAACAGGTGTAGCCTTTGAGGGGGTGAGGGGCGGGCTGAGAAGGGCGGACACAGCCCTTGGGGATTTCTACAGCCTGTTGGCGCTTTGGGGGCGCTGGCCACACAAGTGTCTCTCCTCCACCCTGGGGTAGCTCTTCCTCAGGCTTGTCTTCGGAAAACCTCTCTGGAAACTCAACATCACATCTATGTTTGCTAACTTCCTAGTAAGAAACAGCCGACAGAAGCCTACCCACCAGGCCCAGAAGCCCACCCCCGTGGAAGAGACACAGCTACCATGTTTTTCCTCTGAATGTTCTTTGCATGTTCTAGTTCCTGCAGTCCCCAGGCTGACCTTCCCCGTGGGCGGCCCAGCCTGGCTTACCTCCGAGGCAGGGACAGGGAGAGGCTTCCTGTCAGTTTTTAGGACCAATATCTTCATACAGAGGAAATGATCCCCAAATCAGTCTGCCAGAGGGCATGCTTGCTAGGCCTCAGAGGGCCAGCGCCTGCCCTCCGCTCCCCTGCAGCCGGGCAGCCCAGCGGGGAATGCACAACCAAGAATCTCTAGCCAGAAAGCCAGCTCAGAGAGGGGCCAGAGGCCTGTTCCCGCCCAGCAGCACTTGCAGCCAGGCCAGGGAGCCTGGGGAGGATGTGAAGATGGGACCAGGTGGGAAGAGAGAGCCAGAGCCCTGCAGAGAGAGCCCTGTCACCATGCCCGCCCCGTGACGCTGAACTGGATCCAGCTCGGGTTTGTGGTCTGCGCACGCGCTTTCCTTGAGAGCTGGTGAAGCATGAGCTGTATGTTGTTCATCCCCCCACTCCATTAGTTTTCTGAATTTCTACTTAGAACATTGGTGTCTGTCAGCTAAGAGAGGAGCTCAATTAGGCTCCAAGTGTCACAATTTCTAGTAATTACCGTCACGCACAAACAATGGAAAAAACTCAACAATGGGTCTGATTTGAATCATTAACTTTTCAAAAATGCTCACAAATGAATCATTTCATCTACAATCAACTTCTATTTGATATTTTTTCTCCTAGAGATAGAAAATAGATAATTACTGAGAGAAGAATTGGGAAAACTTTCCACATGCATAATTTGTGTTCAGAAACATGGAAACAAACATTTCTCTGGAATGCACAGAACGATTCCACGTACAATCTGTTATCATTGTAGAAAACCTTCTAAAATGGATTTAGTGCAAGAAATCGTAGTTGAAAAGTGTCTGTGATGTAAAGCACATCGAATGTGAAATATGCATTGGGCATGTGGGTGTATGTGTGTGCTCCTCATAATAGAGTCCCCGTGCTCCTCACTTTGTGTAGCCCACGCATACGGGGGCATGAATTGCTTAATAACAAACCCCCAGGCTGCTGTACCCAAGGAGAATGTCTGATACAGTGACACAAAAAAAAGGAGCATAGAGTCAGCGACTGCTACACAGCTGGCGGGGGGGGGGGGGGGGGGGGGGGGGGGGGTGAGATTTGGTAACTATAGCAACTTGCTTTAGAAGTTGGCCTTTCCCAGCGGAAGATCAGGTAGGCCCTGTCAGCCCTCCCACCTTCACACCCAAGGGAGAGAGAAGCCATTCAGCAAGGGTGGCAGGCCAGCCACACAAAGGGCGCACCAAGGATAGTGAACCCCTTTTAAGTGCCAGCACCACATGGCTCTATGAAGCCACAGACTAGGAACAAGAATGAGTAGCGTGGTTGAGGAAGGCTCAACAGAAAGAGTGGGTTTTGAACTCCTGCAAACAGAATGAGAAGTCTTCCTAATGAATACATCAGCCCAGTGGTGGCCATTCTCATGCAAACTAGGTTGGGACCCAGAAAAAGATCAGCATGCAATCAAGAAGAGAGAACTGAGGGGAAAGAAAGAACAAGAGAGAACATAGGGGGTCTGGGGGCAGGGTATTTCCTCCTGGATAAGGCTCCACCCATTCAAGAGGAAGGAGGGACTGGAGTTAAGCCCAGAACCCCACCATTCATTAGATAGAGTTTGTAGCTGTGGCAAAAATTATATGTTTAACTGTCAGTAAACAGCAGAGAGTTGATCCCATAGGGTGAGCTCATTTCTTCTCGTCATATCCATGATAGTTGTCATGAAAAAATCTGGAGTGAAAGGAGCTCCTCAAATAGAGTTAGACTAAATCCAGTGACCATTAGCAATCTGTCTGTGAAGAGGGGGAGCACCCCTCGCATTGAAAAGGGCCTAGCGAGTGGCATCTCAATGGGACTCAGGCTCAGTTTACTCAACTCATTGCAGCACTGGGCACTTCTGATTGCTGCCTCTGCCCCTCAACATTTCCTCCACTTGACTTCCAGAGATCCCACTCCCGTTTCCCTCTGAGCCGGCTGACTGCTCTTGTTCACTCCCCTTTCTTTGCAGGATCTTCCCTTCTTCCCCAACTCTAGCTGACCCGCGGCTTGGCAGTCCTCCCCTCATCCACCTTCATACCCTGTGTGATCTCACTCACCATCAGCATGCTCACTACTTCTGCATGCTGATGACGCCTAGGTTGACGCCTACAGCTCTTAGACTCCAGACAGATGTAGCCCATCTCACTGGGGGCCCGTGGAGGTCCAGCGGGCATCACACACACAGCAGGGCCCCGACCGTCCTCCTGAAGCAGACGGGGGGCTCCGCCATCGAAGTACATCCCAGCTATGAGCACTTCTCACCCCTGCCCAGCCCCCTTCCTGGCGGGCACCGTCATCTCGTGGCTGGATTTGCACTAACGCTGTCCTGAGTTCTCCGCTTTTGCCTTTTCTCTTTCCTACAGTCTATTCTCCATGCGGCAGCTAGAAACTTTGAACAACACAAATCAGCTCCTATTGCTACCTTGCTCAAATGTCTTCTGGTTCCAGTAAGAACCAAACCCGGAGTTCTTCCCAGGGCTTCTGGGGCCCACCGTGAGGGGGTGTGCCCGCCTCTCAGAGCACCCTCCCCTTTGCTCACTCTGCTCCTGACACACTGGCTTTCTTTGCCGCTTCAAACGTGACGTCAGAGCCTCACACTTGCTAGAACCTCTGCCGGGAACACCAGGCAGAGCTCATTCCCCCTCTCCAGGCTTCTGCTCTCTCTCCTCTAACTTCCTAGTAGAGGAAGACTTGTGGTCACAAGCAGGGTGACTTGGCCAAGGTCACACAGCAGGCAATGGATGAATGCAGGCACATCCAGGTCTACGTTTCTTGTTCTCTCCAGTCGGTTTGAAAGATCTCAGGGATCTCCCTGATCTCCCTGCCTATTCTACCTACCACCCTTCAGCCCCACGTTCCCTTCTGTCCCTTTATCCTGCTTTACCTCTCTCTGCCACACTGATCACTACCTGTGTTCTCATAAGGGTTTGTCTCCCTCCGCAGAATGTGAGGTTCATAGAAACAGGGACTTTTTGTTGTCGTTCACTGCTTTTCCCCCGGGACTCAGAACAGTGCCTGGCACGTGGTGGAGGACCAGCAGATATTTGTAAATGAATGAATACACACACGCATGAAGAAAACAACTGTTCGTCTGTGTACTACATTGGCTGTGACATGTAATGGTCTAGTGGTTTTTAAGCTACTTTTGATTTTGTTGCTAAATGATCTGGCTCTGGTAACAAATGAGGTGGTAAAATAAATCATTCTGCCAGAGAATTAAAAACATCTGGGGTCAAACCATGGTGCTAGCCCATGTCTCTGACAGAAAAGAGGTTTCAGAAATTCAGCTAACAGAGGAGTCTGTAGAGAAGCAGAACAATAGGACTTGGAGGTAAAAGAGACCTGTCTCCTCAAGGGATACATACACCCTCCTCCAAAGCAAACGCAAACTGTTCCTCCCACCCTGTGTCCTATGGGCTCACGGGCCCCAGGCTCGCTCACCACACCGTCCTCCCAATACAGGTGCCTCCCCCAGAGGAACCTTCCTTCTAGGTGCTAAAAAAAAAAATTCTCTCCGTATCATTACAGAATTACAGACTATTCAATAATAGCACCAGGCGTTGAGCATGAACTGACATACTTGCCATTCACTTGTTTGATCCTCGAAGCAACCCTCTGAGGTGGTACTGTTAGTAGTCCCGTTTCACAGATGAGGAGACCGAAGCACAGACAGGTTAAATGGCTCATCCAAGGTTATGAAGCTAGTAAGATGCCGAGCCAGGATTCAGCCAGAGGTTGGATTTTGGCATCCACGCTCTTCACCTGCATAATCCCTCTGTTTTCAGCTGGAAGGGTTTCTCATTTTAAAGATGAAAAAGCTAAGGCAGGGGCGCCTGGGTGGCTTAGTCTGTTAAGCGTCTGCCTTCACTCAGGTCATGATCCTGGGGTCCTGGTATCGAGCCCCACGTTGGGCTCCCTGCTCAGTGGGGAGTCTGCTTCTCCCTCTGCTGCTTGCTCTCTCTCTCTCAAATAAATAAATAAAATCTTAAAAAAGAAAAAAAGAAAGAAAAAGAATAAGCTAAGGCAATTACAAACAGGGTGACTTGGCCAAGGTCACACAGCAGGCAATGGATGAATGCAGGCACAACCAGGTCTACGTTTCTTGTTCTCTCCAGTCGGCTTGAAAGATCTCAGGGAGGTATTTCTGCCCCTGGTGAGTGGGCAGCGGGGAGGTTTTATAGTGGAACCAGTCCTAACTACTGTTAAACGGTAAAACCACCAACAGAAGAAATATCCTCGAGCATTTTATAAAAAGGAGTAGGATTAATTAAAGCAAGTATCCAGAACTTAATCTTAGTTTAAGTGGAAATGTATGCCTTTTGTATTTGGAATTTTTTCCTTTTTACTCTTTCACTACAAAGTATTGTGTGATGTCTGCTTAAAAAGTACCTTTAACCGAGTTTGCTCTGCTGTCCCCCATGAGTAAGTATACTTATTTTAAACCTGGTGCGGACGGCACCCTCTGTGTTCCATAACTGTATCACTTTCAAAGACTCACCACTGTGTGTGGCCCTCATGGAGTCTTGGGGGCTGAATAGCATTGCCAGCCCTTGTCCTGGTCCTCGTGCCTGAACATACAAACTGAAAGATGGGATACAATCATTGTCCCCATAGCATAAATGAAGAAACTAAAGCCTAGACAGGTTAAGAAACTTGCCCAAGGTCACACGCGAGTGGGGAGGGGGGGTGGCGAGAGGCAGAGGAAGGGGGAGAGAGAGTCCTCAGGCAGACTCCCCGCTGAGCGTGGAATCCCACATGGGCCTTGATCTCATGACCCGGAGATCACGACCTGAGCTGAAACCAAGAGTTGGACGCTTAACTGATTGCGCCACCCAGGAGCCCCCCGAATGGTAACCTCTCAACACTGATCAATAACGTGCTTTTTTCTCCCCTTTCTCTTCTATCTCCAAAAATAAGCATAGAGGCCCTTCTTCTTTTAGGTTTTTCCAAAAGGGAATGAGAAGGGTAACAATAGGGCTCATCCAGAGGACCCAGAACCTTGAAAGTTGTCGTAGTCCGATTTCTGTGTCCCTTGTCCCGTAGTACCAGGAGCTCATGGCTCTCTTCCTTTCTCTTCTATGCCTGAGGGTTCAGCTCTCCAAATCGTATTGTCCCTCCGCCAGCCTCCTGAGTCCCTGACACCACTCAGCGCTTTGTTCTGTCCTTCTTTGTGAAAGTGCCTCTCACTAGGAAGCCGTCCTGAGCTTATAGTTACGGTGAAACAATGCTTATGAACAGCAGGGCGCTCAGGGGTGTCCTACTCTCATTCAGGAATCATACATCTCAGAGCCATTTGCAATCCACGGTCACCCCGGGCAAGCTGTCACTTAGTAACTTCGGCAAGTGACAAGAGTCTGAGCTATGATGTTAAAAGTTGGATTTCAGGGGAGGAGTAAGTAGAAGAAAGAATGCAAAGAGAAACGCAACGCAACTTGATACCTGACTAGTTCATAGATGGAGAGAAAGGAGTGAACAACTGTCTATGCCCTAGAATCCCAGACTTGAAGCTCAAGCAGCCAGAAGAACGGTGGAGTCAGAGTTAAACAAGACATCCTTTGTAAAGGGCTTTCAAAGCTTCATTTTTTCTAGGCTGAATACTGTACTTCTCAAATTTCCGAGGTGGACCAGGCATGGGAAAATCTAGGAGGTAATGGAGTTTTCTCAGCCCTTCTCTGCACCTTTTCTGCTGGATTCCATGGGCTGTTCTGCCCCTCGGCTGCCTGTCCTCTAACCCCTGGTCAACTGATGAGCAGTATCAGGTGCAGGCTGATAAAGGCAAAAGCTGTTCCCTCTCCCAGGGGAAGCTACATTTTAAAAGGAGTCTCAGGAAGAAATAAAGCCTTAAGACAAAAAAAAGGATGCACCCACAAGAGTGGAATTAATGGGTCCTAGGGTTCATTTTTTCAGATGAGTTGGTTGTCCTAAAATCATACAACTGGTTAATCACAAGATTAATTGTGTTCTATTGAGACCACTTAATTTCAAAGCTTTTCTTGCCTGACTGACTATTGCTTATCACTGGAGCTTTAGTCCTATTATTGTGGGAGGTACAAAATTGCTTTCTAACCATCCATTTATTTATTTTAAGAGATAACAGTGGAGTTTGAATAAATATCTTCCATGTTTTCTGACAGTTTGTTCTGGTGGGGTTTTCTGTGATCCATAAGAAGTCCTCCCTTACTGGGAAAATGTCATGTTTAATGTCTCATTGAAGAAGACCGAAAACTCCATCACCACATCCAGAGGTTTAGTAGAGACACATGGCTCTTCTAAGAGAGACAATTCCCCACACCCCCAGTTAAGTGGAATGCAACAGAACGAGCTGATCTGTTACCACGAGCAAGTACACTCAGACCAGAGCAGGAACTCAATAATGCATGCATGCATACAGCAGTCACCAATTCCAGTGCAGTTGGGTTAGAGGTCCAGCTAGAGAAGACGCTTACTGCCTCACCTCCTCCAGGCGTCCGACACTGAAAATGCTCATGCTGTATAAGTAGAAGGGTAGAGTGGTGCAGAGCATGGGCTCTGGAGCCAGGCTATTTGGGTTCAAAGACTAGCTCTGCCAACCACTGCTTGGGTGACCTCAAGACATTTATTTAACCTGCTATGCCTTGGATTCTGTAAAATGGGGACCGTATTAATACCTACCCTACAGGGTGGTTGCGAAGATGAAATAACATACCGTATGTAGAGCTGTTAGTGTTAGCTTTTAATGATTTTACTGACTGAAACATTTCTTATTATTTCAGATTGCAGGCATTCAATTTTGCAATTGATTTTAGTTAAAATGAGACAAAAGAAAGTACAACAGTATCTAGCCTCTTTCTTTAATCATTTCCAGTTTCCCTCTGATGTCTCATGGTCTAGTAACGATGTCTACACGTGACAGGCCACACACTCAATGGCAGGCATGTCTGGGGACCCTTTAGAGTCATCCTTCAATTCTCATTGCCCATCAGGGCCACATAAACCCTTTCCATATCCCTTCACTGTCATACTGTCCTCCCTGGCAGAGCATCCAGTTTTGACTGAACTCAGCCAACAATTTCTCACTTCCGCTTCAAGCAAGCACCCCTGACAATGGAGACACGATCATTCAAAGACACCACATTGAGATATATTCCACATCCATGTCTTAAAAAAAATAATGTATGTGCCAAAGTGAGATTTTTAAGAAGTGACATGCTAATATCAGTTTCCTCAACTAAAGGAGATATAGGGTCCATATATGTACACATATACAAACACACACGAGGGTATGTGTGTGTATCTTTCCTTCCCTCCTACCTCAGGCTGGCCCTAGCTGGTGATTCTAATGCAGCATCAGTGTGGTTTTCTGCAGATTTTTTTTTTTTTTTCTGTGATACCTCAGGATTTGGAGAAAATTGATACCATTGAGGACTGAGGAACATCTGAAGACACACTGAATGAACGGGTCTTTTTCATCATGATGTTTTATTATTATTGTGCTGTGGAGCTATACAAATATTTATTGAATATTTATGCTTGGTGTTTTCCCTGTATGTGAAATGCCTCTCATGTGTTAATTAATGTTTGTTGATCTGTTGAAAAGTAATGGTAATCTTAAGCATTTAAATTGGGTGGTTGAAAATTATTTAGAAGTATTGTCGTCTAGATACTATATCCTCTGTGTTCTGGCATCTAACCAGGGTAGCTTTTTCTAAAATACAATAGCAGAAAAAAATTCTACTCCATGTATTTTTAAGTTTCTATTTTTGTGGAATTCAGCAGGATTCCAGGAAAGAAATATAGTGGGTTTAGTATTTTACCTTTTAGCTTAGCTAACGAATATCAAATTAAAGCTACATATAATTCAAGACAGTTTGTACTGCTATTGATAAAAAATTTACTTTGATAGCATTATTTTTAGATATGAAAATGGAACATATTTGAAAGAACTCCAGAGATTACACATTTTCTTTGAGAAGACAAATCATTTCCTGCTGAAAATATAAGGCTGAGTCAAATACTGATGTTAGAGGTCTAATAAATCTTATTGACAAATTATAGCAGTACATAAATACATCTGTAAGGTAGCTCATTTTAGGAGACTATATTAAATAAATTTACATGTATAACATATATTTTCTTCCTTCAATCTACTTTCCCAGAAACTGAAGTATTTTAAGTTTAAACCAGCCCAGAGATGGCTCTGTTTTATATCCTGTATTACCTAATCTCTTATTCTTTTATCACATTTCTAGAAAGACTAGATCTCTGGATAATGGGATACCTGGCACAATTTAATTTATCCAAAGATCTCAAAAGGCTACATCTAGAATAACATGAGTTTTACTAAAGAAAAGTAGGGTTCTTCAGGGTTATGTAACATGCAAGGGTAGGGTTGGGGGAGCTCAACTGACACAGCTGGATTCAGCAGGATGTTCCTTCCTCTACAGCTGTGTTTACTGGACATCACTTATAGGCTCTCTCGCAGTATTAAAATCACAAGATAACCCAAGACACCTCAAGTCTTGGGTGTGAGTTGAGAGGCATCCAGGAAACCTCGGCCCAACACTTTCCCGAAATGCCAAAATTCACCTGTTAAATTATCATTCTTTTGGTTTAAGCTTTTCCAGTCTTCACTATCTCCTGTTAAAGATGCTATAGGTAGGGGCCCCTGGGTGGCTCAGTCGTTAAGCGTCTGCCTTCGGCTCAGGTCATGATCCCAGGGTCCTGGGATCGAGCCCCGCATCAGGCTCCCTGCTCGGCGGGAAGCCTGCTTCTCCCTCTCCCACTCCCCCTGCTTGTGTTCCCTCTCTCTCTGTGTCTCTCTCTGTCAAATAAATAAAATCTTAAAAAAAAAAAAAAGATGCTATAGGTAATAAACTATTAGCAACAAACCTTATGGGTGATTAGCTTATTGACTTACAGATAGTGTACAATAAGCCCACTCGAGATACAGAAGAGGACTAGTGCATTTTGTTGGTGAGATGGGGATGAAGCATTATGGGGGTGAGTGCCCAGTGATGTTAGGGAGCTGCAGAATTCCCAGCATAGTGGATGGAGGCAGCACTGAGGTAGTTCGGAAGGGGTACGTGGGGTGGGATGAGATGGAGAGGCCCTTATGACTGAGGGGGTAAATTTATTCCAGGAGAGAATGGAAGGTATAAAAAGTAAACACTTTGTCCCTGCATATACGTATATGTATACATGACGTGTGTGTGTGTGTGTATCCTTCCTTCCCTCCTACCTCAAGCTGGCCTTGGCTGGTGATTCTAACCTAGCATCAGTGTGGTCTTCTGCAGATTTTTTAAAGCTCTAAAGTATGGTTTTTTAAAATAAATCTTATTTTTTAAATTAAATTTTTATGTGGAAAATACATATAATCTGTAGAAAAAAGTGGCAATCTTACGACCTAGAGATATATCTGATATATAGTTCATTCAAGAGTTCTGTGTTTTATTATTTTTGCATAATTGGGATTATGTCTGTAAGATTTTTAAGAATCTGGATATATGTTTCTTTGTTTTTAAGGATTTATTTATTTATTTGACAGAGAGAGTGAGCATGGGGGCTGATAGGGGCAGAGGGAGAGGGAGAGAGAGTCTCAAGCAGACTCTGCGTTGAGCGCAGTCAGTCTTGGGGCTCCATCCCATGACCCCAAGATCATGACCTGAGCCAAAACCAAGAGTCAGATGCTTAACCGACTGCACCACCCAAGCGCCCCTGTTTCTTCAATGATAAAAACAAAACAAAACAAACATTAAATGTTAGGAATTATGATTGCAATTATTGTTGTTGATTTTTTTTTTAAATCTTGTTTTTTTCTCTAGGGATAAAACCTAAGTTTCATGGCATACCCTCTCCTTCCTCCAAACTCTTGCCCTTTTGTCATGGTTTAATCATTTGCTTTGGTTTACTTTTAGAGGCTATTCAGAAGACCCCCTTCCCCCTCCACCCACGAAGCAAGGTTAATCTCACCTAAACAGTCAACTCCCTTGTGCTCATGATTTTACTTCACTCTCTCTGTCATAGTCGAGTCCCTATCCCTTCCCCTTTCCCTGTAACATAGTATGATTGTTGTGGGTTGTAATCTTTACTGTAGTACAAGGCAAATCTTAACTAACTCAAATCGTTGACAGATTGAACTGTCTTGTTCAGACCACGCTGTGAGGGCCTTCCCTAGCTTTCAGCCCTCAGGATGGAAAGGGGGCAAGATGGACACTGTTTGCCTGCCTGAGGGCTTATTAAACCCATGCTAAATTGAGTTCTTTCAGACAAGCTGTCCTTGTTTCTGGAGTAGCATGATATTTCCCTGTCTGGACCCAAGTACACCTTTCCGACACCAAAATTGCTTTCCACGCTTTGAACTCTGCTAAGAAATCACTAATATGCTTTCTCTCCTGGCCCTGGTCCCCCAGCTCTTTACCCAATGTACTAATCAGAGCCAACCATCTCCACTAGCAGATTCCAACCTTCAAGTTTAGTCTCCCTTGTCCTTGCCATTCGAATTCTTAACTTAGTGAGCTGAGTGTCTCCAGCCTCTCTCTCTATTCAGAATTATCTCACTCCAATTCCCAGGAGTGTATGTCTACACCCACATCTTCTCTGAAAAGCCTCCTATCTCTGTAGACCCTGTCTCTGTCCCTGGAATATCTAAGTCGTATCAGGGAAGGTCATCCTTCACGAATCACATTGTTCATGTACACATTAGCATGTTAGAAAGTTTCCTGGGAAGACAGAAATTTCATATGCTTCAGCTTACATATTTTATAAATTTTATATATTGCAAAACATATAAAAAGAAAATGCCTCCCAGCTTTTGCTACAACAAGCTAGTTCAGATATTTTATTAAAGTGAGCTGAAATTTTCATAGAATCATTTATTATTTGCCTTCCCAAAATGTAAAATTCTGGTAAGAAGGTGCTGGTTTTATTTTCTTAGGAAGATAGCTTCCATGTCATTTTAAGTTAATGTGACACTCTCCAAGTACAAGTCACAGTAGGAAACTTCAATCCTAATTAAAACCAGCTCCTTTCTTTCTTAAAACTAACCATGTTATTAATATGGATCCAGCACTAAGTTTTTGAACTGATAAGCAAACTTGCTCTGATTTCTACTACATTTCTATTCAGGTTTCAGTGTCATAAATCGCCACTGGCCAATAATAAAATCATGTTTTAATGAAAGGTAACCACCATTAGTATTTTTCATTAAAATATTCAGAGACTATCTTCTGTCGTATTTACCTGGCAGCAGATTGGTGCCAAGACCATGCCCACAGAATCCCAGGTAATTAAAAAATTAATCTGTTATCAACTGGTTTGCTTGTCCCTCTCCTTTAAGCTACTTTTCTTTTTTCTACACGCTAGACTGGTACTACATGCAGTTACTGCAAGCCACAACTAGTATCTGTGTGGCACTGGCATTTGCAAAGGGTTTTCAACCTGTGATAATCAGTCAGAATTCCTTTGTTGTGGTTTTCTAATACAAATCATTTGTCACTAACATCTATAAGATCTGAGAAAATTAAGTAAATATTTAAAAATCATACATTCCAGGGCGCCTGGGTGGCTCAGTCGTTAAACATCTGCCTTCGGCTCAGGTCGTGGTCCCAGGGTCCTGGGATCAAGCCCCGCATCGGGCTCCCTGCCCAGCTGGGGAGTCTGCTTCTCCC
This sequence comes from Neomonachus schauinslandi, assembly GCF_002201575.2. Taxonomy (NCBI): domain Eukaryota; kingdom Metazoa; phylum Chordata; class Mammalia; order Carnivora; family Phocidae; genus Neomonachus; species Neomonachus schauinslandi. The sequence continues at coordinate 51,039,995 of NC_058410.1, read as the reverse complement.
TCTCCTGCTCCCCTGCTTGTTCCGTCTCTCGCTCTTGCTGTCTCTCTTTCAAATAAATAAAATATTATTTTAAAAAAATAAATAAAAATCATACATTCCAAATAACAGTAGACACCGTGAACTTTAAATTAGATCTCATCCTAAGGAAGGAACGAAATTTATTTATTTATTTATTTATTTATTTATTTATTTATTTATTTATTTATTTTGTAGATTTTATTTATTTACAGTGAGAGAGGTGGAACACAAGCTGGGGGAGTGGGAGAGGGAGAAGCAGGCTCCCTGCCGATGCAGGGCTCGATCCCAGGATCCCGGGACCATGACCTGAGCTGAAGGCAGATGCTTAACGACTGAGCCACCCAGGCACCCCTGGAAGGAACGAAATTTAAAAAAATTTAATGATACCTCTAGAAATCATGCTTTGAAGACAAATTATACATGTGGAACTATGATATAAAATATCATAATATTCCTGTGAGGTGAAAATAACTTTATTGGAGAAATACTAGGTGTCCTAGCTCCCAACCACCAAGTTCCTTATTAAATTCTCAAGATAAGGGCGCCTGGGTGGTTCAGTCGTTAAGTGTCTGCCTTCGGCTCAGGTCATGATCCCAGGGTCCTGGGATCGAGCCCTGCATCGGGCTCCCTGCTCCACGGGAAGCCTGCTTCTCCCTCTCCCACTCCCCCTGCTTGTGTTCCCTCTCTCACTGTCTCTATCAAAAAATAAATAAAATCTTTAAAAAAATAAAAATACTCAAGATAATAAAGATGTTCTGAGTATGTAGCAACTTCAGGCTAACATTATTCACAATAGAATGGAATTAAGTGTAAGCTTATATACAAGAGGTATCTGGATGTTCTTTGTACTATTTCTTATTCTTGTAAGATTTCTGTAAGTTTGAGATTATTTCCAAATAAAACCTATTTAAAAAGTTAATTGGCCAGTTTGTGGGTTTAAGGAAGAGAGAGGGTAGGAAGAAGGAAGGTGAAGAAAAGGGGCAGATGTTAAGTTTCCAACCAAGCACACAGGAGTCGGCTGAGGCCTAGACCCTGCAAATTCTAGTTCTGATATTGGCTGTCATCTCTCATTAATTACAGGACGGAAGATTTTATATGGCAAATTTTCTGACAAAAAAAAGGTGTTCCTTTGGTCTTGTTTCAGAGTCCCAAACTCCAGTTCTAAAAGGTCCTCCTCTAAGATATGCCCAATTTTCAGAATGTTCCTGCAATGATGTAGACAGGTTGGTCACAACAAGAGAAAATTCAATCATTTGTGATGGTTCCAGTTGCAGGCAAGTCCCAGACAATCTCATTGGCTGCATGGTTACAATTTAGTCTGTCAAGAACTGTAAAGGATCTGAGATTTCATCCTATTTGCAAGCTATTTCCCGGGATGCTGACAGAAGACATGAGACAGCTAAGTAAAAAGTGAAATACTTTATTACAGCAAAAGCAGTAGCTAGAGTGTCAGATGTTCTCAATGGTTCCCCAGGCTCCGGGTCCCACTGGAGGGATGTGAATGGGCCCAGATGTAGATGAACCTGCATACCCAGTGGGTTATATTCCAGGAGAATGATACTGAGCTTGGGGTACCCACGTTTTAGAGCAGGAAGCAAGCAAGTTTGCTCTTTGCTGGGGAGAGAGATACTACCTCATCCTTCAAGGTTGTTCACTGCAAAACAACCCTGAGAAATGGCCCAGGTAAAGAGTGGTCTGGGGCTTGCTGGAGTGCAGGAGTATAGAGGACTGTCTCTCAGCAGAGTCCCTTCTCAGTAATAGACAGCTGGTGAGTAGTACAGTGCAGGTTATCAGTCATAACCAAAACATTTTCAGAATGGAGCTAATGGAGTGGATTGTGCAGGAAAATAATTGGTAGAAGTGTATGGGCAGACAAGTACAGCTCATCCAAGGTTTTATCTTTGATGAAGAAATAGAAAGGGTAGAAGAGAGCAGGAGCTTACCAATTAGAGGCTGGAACCTCCCAACGAGGGTAGGAAAGGTCTCTTTCACTTGTACTGCTTCTTTCCCTTAGCAGCTGCTTCTTCCTACCCGAGCCTCTCTTTTGTCCTCTATGGGATGGCTGGCCCTGCTTTGGACTGCTCTCCTCTGAGATGTTTTTCAGTCCTTGATATTAGCTGCAGTCATTTGCATCTTGCCCCTCCTTTGTATCTTAGACTTTACTGAAGGTTCTAGTTTCACACTGAAATGAATAGAATTTAATTTCTCAAATATCCAAAAACTTCTCTTGCAGTCCCAAGATCTCAAAAGTACAGAGATACTCAATGTTTTTATTTTTTTAATCAAGAATTAAAAAATCACGTATGGCTTCCATACATTCCACAAAACATTTATTAATCACTTTCTCTGTCCTGGTACTGTGTTAATGCTAGAGATATCACATTTATCAAGACAGGTGCCTATTCCCAAAGATTTTACAACCTTTGCCTTATAAACAAGGTTTGGAAGGTATATGTAAACAGGATGTTGAATGGGACTTTTCTGGTGCGTCATCCCTGAACTGTTAAGACTGAAAGTGAGGTCAAGAGTAATCAAGTACACTACCTATAGGAACACTATCATGAACCAACCACATTTGGGACCAGACTCTTCCCTCTAGGGAATACAGAATTACCACCATCCACCTCTACTCCTGCTCAATGTATTAGGTAAAGCATTTACAAAGACAAAGAAGGAGTGGTCAGCAGTAACCTTAAGAGGAGTGCGGTAATTCATGGTTAGCTAAGTGGGGAGTAGAGAGGGCAGTTGGTTCAAGAGAGGCTAACAGACTGGAGATGCCTAACAATGAATTCTCTATTTGGTTGCTGACTGAGCTGCAAAATTTGTAGGCCAACCCAGACTGTTAACTAAGTGTGCAAAGGGAGTTCTTGGGAGTGGCTTGACATATGTTCCCTGGACAGTGGGGTCATATTCTATCTATACAGTCTATGCATAGATAGCAATCTATGCAATGTCAATCAAAATCTCAAAAAAAGTATTCATGGTATTTGCTAAGTTGGTCTTAAAGCTCATTTGAAAGATTAGAGGGCCAGAAATAGCCAATATTCTTCTTAGGAAAAGTCAAAAGAAATTTGGCCTACCAGAAATCAAGACTTAGAAGTCTATTGTAAACAGGAAAATGTATTGTTGTAGAGAAAGACTAATATACCACCATTCTCATTCATACACTGGAATGTGATATGTGAGAGTAGGTGGCATTACAATTCAGTGGAGATAGGAAGGACTGTATAACTGTTTTTTATTCGTAAAGAAAAGTGATTCTTTCTCTCATACTCCAAACAAAAATAAATTCCAGATAGTTAAAGACCTACTGTGAAAAAGCTAACTTCTAAAATTTTCAGAAGAAATTATACGACAATATCTTTACAACCTCAGGTACAAAAAGCTGTCTTTAATCAGCCATGAAAAATAAAACCATAAAGAAAAATAGTAACAAGTTCGCACATTAAAACTGAAAACTTCTGCATGATAAACTCTTCATACTCAAAGTTAAAGGCAAGGCACAGACTGGGAGAAGATATTTACAGTTCGTATTATTGTATAATATAAATCAATAAGAGAAAGGCAAATATTCTTTTTTTTTTAAAGATTTTATTTAATTATTCATAACAGACAGAGAGAGAGAGGCAGAGGGAGAAGCAGGCTCCCTACTGAGCAGGGAGCCGGATGCAGGACTTGATCCCAGGACTCTGGGATCATGACCTGAGCCGAAAGCAGACGCTTAACCATCTGAGCCACCCAGGCACCCGAAAAAGACAAATATTCTATTAGAAAAATTGGCAAAGGGGTGCCTGGGTGGCTCAGTTGGTTAAGCGACTGCCTTCGGCTCAGGTCATGATCTTGGGAGTCCTGGGATCGAGTCCCACATTAGGCTCCCTCCTCAGCAGGGAGTCTGCTTCTCCCTCTGACCCTCCTCCCTTTCATGCTCTCTGTCTCTCATTCTCTCTCTCGCAAATAAATAAAATCTTAAAAAAAAAAAAAATTAAAAAAAAAAAGAAAAATTGGCAAAGGATATGAACAGATACAGATGAAGAAACTCAAATGGCCAATAAAAGGTATGAAAGAAAATAACTAAAGAGATATTGTTTCACATTCACCAGAACTGCAAAGAGTGTCAGTACCTATCCTTGCTGGAATAAGAGACAGGGAATTTTAAAACAACAATGATTACTATGTAAAAGACTCTAACAGAAAAGGTAGACAACACACATAAGCAGAAGGGGAATTTCAGTAGAGAGATGGAAATGATAAGAAAGATGAAATGGAAATGCTAGAAATAAAAAGCCCAGTAAGGAGCTGCAATGCGTTGGACATTAGTAACCTGACATAGCCAAAGACGAAATCTGCAAACCTCACAGATAAGGCAATAAAAATTACCCAATCTGAAACACAAAAGAAAAAAAAGGAGTTTCTGGGAGGGTGGGTAAGAAAACAGAACAGAGCATCCAGGGGCTGTGGGACAGTATCAAATAATCAAGCATATGTAATTAAAATCCCAGAGGAAGATGAGAAAGAAAACAGGGTGGAAAAGAAATCTGTTGAGATAATGGCTGAGAGGTTTCTAAAAGTTCCATATATGAACCTGATGATCAGCCAAGTTTAAAAACCACTGGGCAAAGGGTAAGCAATTCTTCCTCACTCCATGAACTAATAATGCAAGTGAACTGGAAGTGTAGATAGAAGCCTTATGAGCGGTATCTCTGTATTCACTGCGTTAATGACGCATCAATCATGCTGACAAGTCAACATAATAGAACAGTAGAGGATTTTGTTTAGAGCCAGAAGATTCTCTATGATAAGGCTATTTCCGTCTCTAATTTCTAATAATTTTTTTTTCTGGAAAAAAACAAACCATCTTACCCTTCCTAAAAGAGGTGCAGCTGTACGAGCTTCACTCTTTTATGAGGAGATGATTGTAAGCTACTTTAGATCTGGGTCTTTCTTTTCTTTACAAGCACATAATAATCATATGCACCTGACACATAGCAACAGTTTGTAAATATTTTTCGAATGATCGAAAGAAATGAGCAAAAAAGAAAAATGACACCTGGAGCTTTTCTCAAAAGAGAAAAATTTAAGTACAAGGGTGGACACACTACGCTTTTAGCTTCATGCACCACAAACTCCCTTAGATCTGCTTTTCAGCACCTCACAATAACTAATACTGAAAATAGTGACACTAACTCATTCTTTCATTATTTTAACATTCACTAAAGGCCTCCAGAGCCTCCTATGAAGCTAGGGCTTATACTTTATGTAAGTATACTATATACTGTATAAAGATACAAAAATGAACAAGTTGGACTCCTCAAGATGCTCACAGTCTAATACAAGGAGATAGTAATATATTCAAATAATTACAATACATTCTTTTAAGTGTCATGTTAGTATCATTTTTTAAAATGGAAATGATATCCACAATATCCTTTCTTAAAAGGTAGAAAATTCATAGTAGCTTTCAACAGTAACGGTAACTAAAGACATGGGTTTGGAGTCAGACAGACCTGGATTCAAATTCAGACTTTACTCCTGATAAGCTGTGAGACATGGGTCACAACTTCTCTGAAACTCAGCTCCTTCCTCTGCAAAATGGTGATAACACTAGTTCCTACCTCATTCTGTTGTTACGAGGATTAAATGAGATAAAGAGTGTAAACTACATCAACACAATGAAAAGGCAGCCTACTGAATGGGAAAAGGTATGTACAAATGATATATCCAATCAGGGGTTAATATCCAAAATATATAAAGAACTTATACAACTTAATAGCAAAAATAATCCAATTTTATTTGTGCCCCACAAATAATCCAGTTAAAACGGGCAGAGGACCAGAACAGACATTTTTCCAAAGTCATACAGATGACCAACAGACACATGAAAAGATGCTCAACATCACTAATCGTCAGGGAAACGCAAATCACAATCACAATGAGATACCACCTCATACCTGTCAGAAATAAAATTAAAAAAAAAAAAACACACAAGAAAAAAAAAAAAAAAAAAAAAAAAAAGTGTTGGTGAGGATGTGGAAAAAAGGAACCCTCATACACTCTTAGGAATTAAATTGGTGCAGACACTGTGGAAAACAGTATGGCGGTTCCTCAAAAAATTAAAAATAGAAATGCCGTATCATCTAGTAATTCCATTACTGGGTATTTACCCAAAGAAAATGAAAACACTAATTCAAAAAGATATATGTACCATTATGTTTACTGATGTGAAAGCAATCCAAGGGTCCACTGATAGATGAATGGATAAAGATGTGGTACACACACCACACACACACACACATACACACACACACACAGGAATATTACTCAGCCATAAAAAAGAATGAGATTTTACCACTTTCAACACAAACGGCTAGGCCTAGAGGGTAATATGCTAAATGAAATAAGTCAGACAGAGAAAGGTAAATACCATATGATTTCATTTATATATAGAATCTAAAAAGCAAAACGAACAAACAAAAAAACAGAAACAGACTCATAAATATAGAGAACTGGTGGCTGCCAGATGGGAGGGTGTGGGGGGATGGGTGAAAGAGGTGAAGGGGATTAAGAGGTACAAACTTCCCGCTATAAAATAAATAAGTTACAGAGATGAAAAGTACAGCACCAGCAATGTAGTGAATAATATAATAATAATGTTGTATGGTGACTAAATTTATCATGGTGAGCACCGAGTAATGTAATGTATAGAACTGTCAAATCATTATGTTATACGCCTGAAACTAATATAATCTTGTACAACTATACTTCAATAATAAAAATAAAAAATAAAAATAAATAAATAAAGGTACACTTCAACAGAGAAAAAAAAAAGTCAACTACTTAGGACAGTGCCTAAACAGATGGCTGGTGGGGGCAGGGGGTGGTAATGGTACTAATAATAATATACTTCCTTTATAATGTATAAAGTTTTAATCCTTAATTATCTGGAAATGAGATTTGCCCAGAATGATTTACTTTTCATGAATTCTAGATAGCTTATATTTTAACAAACCTATATTATACCAACAACCAGAAGTAGAAAGATGTATCCTCTAGGAGAGGTATTATCAGTGATACCTCTTAGGGCACCATTTATAATCCACAAAGACTCTAGTCACCAGAAAGTTAAAACAGAGTTGGAAGTACAAATAAATGCTCCAAATACACACTTTCTTCCCTCAAGCAAGACTGCTTCAAAGAAAAGTGCCACTGGGGAATTTTAATTTATGATGACGTTTTTACAATATGTGTAACTTCAAATAGCATCCTATAAGTCCCCAAGCAGTAAATTGGGAGCCATTTGACGGATCTGTCACTTGCTTTTTCTCGTTCTTCGAAAACTCCAGGGATGCACTGTCTCCACTTACATAAACTTCTGTATCTATGCTTTTGAACACTTCTCTTTGTTAGTTTAAAATAACCTGGATTGTTCACAGTTCTCTTTTTTTGTTCTTATGTCTTTAAATACAGCTGCATGCAGTTTCACAGTGAACAGTTTGTGAGCTTAAAAAATTCAGTTAAAATTTGGAAATTGTGCATTTTATGTAACATGCTCAAGATGGAAAAATGTTTGGTTATTAATTTTAACTTTTCTTAAGTTCCAAAAATGGACTTCACATTAATTTTCTTTTTGTTGATAAAGGAACGAAAAAAGAGATTGGGCTGACCAATCTCTTCTGGTAATGGGGCACTAGGTAATTTGGATCTACCTTCTTGCTGAGGACAATTAGAAAGCTGGACAAAATATTAAAGATACATGCTTGAAACTACCTGAGTGATAACAAAATAGTAAAGAATTGGCAGGCCAAGATCTGGGGGAATTTGATGGCTCCAGTCACTTTCTCTTACATGAACTGAATGATTCTGGAAGGGGCTATTGAGAAAATAAGCAGTACTTCTAACACCTTTATAGTGCTGGAACATATGGCAACTGGAGTCTGGGACTGGCCACAGGGGAAGGCCAGGTGAACCTCCTCACTTTAGGTTGGGACCCTAAAGGGCTGCACCCCAGGAGTAAGGTCGAATCAGAAGTGGATAGGTTCTGCAAGGACTGCAACTCACTTTGAAACACCTCCATTCCTAAAACTGGACTGAAGTGATCCTATACTGATCGCTGGGCCTGGAAGTAGCAAAAGTAATTCCTCTCTGGAAGATGATTAAAAAAAAAAAAAAAGCGTTCGAATTATTTCTATAAGTACAAATAACTAGGTACATAAGGAGGGAAGACAATATAAAGAAAAACAACAGAAATAACAAACATTAGAAATAGGGGATATTTGACTTATCCAGATTCATTCCAGATCTTGGAATTATCAGATTCATAACTATCCTATTTTCAAGGAGATGAAAGATAAGATTAAAAATTCTGACAGAGAACTGAAAACTTTTAAAAAATTGGAAATTCTAGAAATGGTAAATGCATAGAAATTAGGACCTCATTCAATAGGTATAAAAGCAGATTAGACACAGATTAAGTAAATTACAAAAGAGGTCATAAGAAAAGATCCAAATTTAACAGAGAGACCAAAAAATGGAAAATAGGAAACAAAGATTGAGAGACAAAGAAGAGGCACTGAGGTCTAACATGTATGCACCTGGGAGTTCCAGGAGAAAAAGAAAGAAAATAGGCCAGAACTTTTTAAAGAAATAATGATCAAGAATGTTCCAAAACTGATAATAGATATCAAACCACAGATTCAAGAAGCCCTTTGGACTCCAAGGAAGATTAAAAAACAAAAAACAAAAACTTCATATCACCACAGACCTTAAAAGGATAATAAAGACATATTATAAACAACTCTATGCCAGTAAATTCAATAATTTAGATGAAATTGACATAATTGAAAATCTAAATAACCCAACATCAATTAAAGAAGTTAAATCTCTTGTAACAAACCACCCTACAAAGAAAACTCTAAGCCTGCCATTGTTTCATTGGTAAATTTTATCCAACATTTGAAAAAGAGAATGCTCATCTTACACAAACTGTTTCAGAAAACAGAGAAGGTAGTACTTTTATAAAGTTAGCAGAACTCTTATATGAAAATCTGACAAAGACATTCCAAAAAAAAAAGAAAACTATCAGCGTTCCTGAACAGTGTTAAAAAAAAATCTCTAATAAAACATTAGCAAATCGAATCTAACATATAAAAAGGATCATGATCAAGCAAAGGCTTATTCTAGCAAGGTTGATTTAATGTTTGAAAATCAATGTAATCCATCCCAGTAATAGAAGAAAGGAGAAAAATCGTATCATCAGTTCAACAGATACAGAAAAAGCATCTGACAAAATGCAACTCAAATTTGGAATGGAAGAGTGCTTCCTAAGTCTGGTAGAAGGCATTTACAAAAGCCCTGCAGCTAACATCATTCTTAATGGTAACATCATACTTAATGAATGCTTTCTCGCTGAAGATGGGATCAAAGCAAGGATGTCTGCTCTTACCACTCTTACTCAACATTGCACTAGAAGTCCTAACCAGAGTAATAAAACAAAAATTAAATAAATAAAAGGCATACAGATCAGAAAAGAAAGACATTGTTTCTATTCACAGATGTGATTGTTCACATAAAAATTTCTATGGATTCTATAAAACAACTAGTAGAACTAATAGGTGAGTTTAGCAAGTTGGAAGGACAAATTCAATACACAAAATTAATTGTACTTCTGTATACTAAGAGCAAACAACTGGAAAAAATTTAAAAAATTTATACTGTCAAAAACATGAAATTCTTTAGGAATAAACTTAACAGAAAACATGTAAACCCTCTATACTGAAAACTACAAAATACTGCTGAGAATTGAAGAGGACTTAAATAGACAGACCATGTTCACTGATGGGAAAACTCAGTATTGTTAATTCTTCTCCAGTTGAGCTATAGATTCAGTGCAATCCTAGTCAAAATTGCCAGAAGAATTTTTTTGTACAAATTGACAAGCTTATTCTAAAATTCACATGGGAATATAAAGGACCTAGAATATCTAAAGCAATCTTAAAAAGAAGTAATTGAAGGGTTTTTAGTACCTGACTCCAAGACTTATAAAAGGTACCAGTAATCAAAACTGTGGAGATTGTGGCAGAGGACAAATAAACCAATGGGATAATAGAGAGCCTTGAAATAAAGCTGTACTCATATATTCATTTGAATTCGGCAAATGCACCAAAGCAATCTGTGGTAGCCGTAAAAATGTATTGAGATCTCCTGCTGCGGAAAGCATAGTTAACTGAGGCTCCAGCTGCTACCCTTCTGGATCGACTATTATGCCAAGGCCAAGGCCAAGCTTACCTTATGCTGCTCCTAGCCAATGACTAAGCACAGCAGGGTTAGTAATAGTGGCCCATCCCTCTAACAGGCAACTTTGGAATGAAGACTCCCCATAGGCCTAACCAAAACTTTTAGAATAGCTCTGTAGTCCGAGATACTTTTCAACAAATCTTCCTTTTTCCCTCCTCTCCTCTCACCATCCAAAGGCTCTCCACATGCCTTCTCTGGCACCCTTTCCTTTCCCTCCCCCAATAAATATCCTGCACATCTAATCCCATCTTTCATATGTATCTCAGAGGATCTAAACTAACACAAGTGGAGGCAGGAGTGGTCTAAGAACACAAGTGGTAGGATGGAGTTTTGGACTGGCTTATTCATCACCTGGCAGGCAAAGAGGAATGTTACCCTGAGTGGTATGCGGGGTATGGGTACAGCCAAACTGCTATAGATTTCACCTAAGGTGATGTAGGAAAACATCCTGGAGAGGTGACTGCCCTTGCATGCATAATGATTCATATATTTGAATGAAAGGAGGAGAACAATGCCTAAAAAGACAGCAGGGTTGGCTGGTTATTGCCAAGTTGCTATGACGTTTTGCAGAGGGCTAATGAGAATGTAAGGGCTGGTAACAAGCAGGTCGAGACTATGGGTGAGAGCTTAGTTGGGTTGCTTACAAAAAGGCCCTTATTTCTGGCTTTGGAAGAGCAGATATAACTGAGCAGCTGACTGAAGATTTGCTCATTTGAGTCACAGAATTTCAGAGACATTTAATTGCTCAGTTGATGGTGGTCTACTATGTGAAGGCCAGGAAAATTTACATGAAGGCATATGAACTGAGTGGCCACTGTGGCAAAAATGAAGACCACATAGTGGGCTCCCACTTACCAAGGCAAATCTAGCTATAACGGCATCTAAATGTTCAATCTGTTAGCAGCCAATCTGATTCTAAAATGTATATAGAAATGCAAAGGGCCCAGAATAATCAATGCAATCCTTATCAAAATACCATCAACTTTTTTCAAAGAAATGGAACAAATAATCCCCAAATTTGTATGGAACCAGAAAAGACCCCGAATAGCCAGAGAAATGTTGAAAAAGAAAAGCAAAGCTGGCGGCATCACAATTCCGGACTTCAAGCTCTATTACAAAGCTGTAATCATCAAGACAGTATGGTACTGGCACAAAAACAGGCACATAGATCAGTGGAACAGAACAGAGAGCCCAGAAATGGATCCTCAACTCTATGGTCAACTAATCTTTGACAAAGCAGGAAAGAATGTCCAATGGAAAAAAGAGTCTCTTCAACAAATGGTGTTGGGAGAATTGGACAGCCACATGCAGAAGAATGAAACTGGACCACTTCCTTACACCACACACAAAAATAGACTCAAAATGGTTGAAAGATCTAAATGTGAGACAAGAGTCCATTAAAATCCTAAAGGAGAACTCAGGCAGCAACCTCTTCGACCTCAGCCGCAGCAACTTCTTCCTAGAAACATCGGCAAAGGCAAGGGAAGTAAGGGCAAAAATGAACTATTGGGACTTCATCAAGATAAAAAGCTTTTGCACAGCAAAAGAAATAGTCAACAAAACCAAAAGACAACCGACAGAATGGGAGAAGGTATTTGCAAATGACTTATCAGATAAAGGGCTAGTAGCCAAAATCTATAAAGAACTTATTAAACTCAACACCCAAAGAACAAATGATCCAATCAAGAAATGGGCAGAAGACATGAACAGACATTTTTCCAAAGAAGATATCCAAATGGCCAACAGACACATGAAAAAGTGCTCAACATCACTCAGCATCAGGGAAATCCAAATCAAAACCTCAATGAGATACCACCTCACACCATTCAGAATGGCTAAAATTAACAAGTCAGGAAATGACAGATGTTGGCAGGGATGCGGAGAAAGGGGAACCCTCCTACACTGTTGGTGGGAATGCAAGCTGGCGCAGCCACTCTGGAAAGCAGTATGGAGTTTCCTCAAAAAGTTGAAAATAGAGCTACCCTACAATCCAGCAATTGCACTACTGGGTATTTACCCCAAAGATACAAATGTAGGGATCCGAAGGGGTACGTGTACCCCGATGTTTATAGCAGCCATGTCCACAATAGCCAAACTGTGGAAAAAGCCAAGATGTCTATCAACAGATGAATGGATAAAGAAGATGTGGTATATAAATATATATATATATACATACATACACAATGGAATATTATGCAGCCATTAAAAGGAATGAAATCTTGCCATTTGCAACGACGTGGATGGAACTGGAGGGTATTATGCTGAGCGAAATAAGTCAATCAGAGAAAGACATGTATCATATGACCTCACTGATATGAGGAATTCTTAATCTCAGGAAACAAACTGAGGGTTGCTGGAGTGGTGGGGGGTGGGAGAGATGGGGTGGCTGGGTGATAGACATTGGGGAGGGTAGGTGCTATGGTGAGCACTCTGAATTGTGTAAGACTGTTGAACCACAGATCTGTACCTCTGAAACAAATAATACATTATATGTTAAAAAAGAAGAAGAAGAAGAAGAAGATAGCAGGAGGGGAAGAATGAAGGGGGGGAAATCAGAGGGGGAGATGAACCATGAGAGATTCTGGACTCTGAGAAACAAACTGAGGGTTCTAGAGGGGAGGGGTGTGGGGGGATGGGTTAGCCTGGTGATGGGTATTAAAGAGGGCACGTTCTGCATGGAGCACTGGGTGTTATACGCAAACAATGAATCATGGAACACTACATCAAAAACTAATGATGTAATGTATGGTGATTAACGTAACATAATAAAAAAAGTAAAGATAATTTTAAAGAAAAACAACAAGGTGAACAGGTTTGCTTTCTTGGATATCAACACTTTCTATAAGACTGTAAACCATTTAAAAAACTGTGATACTGGTGGAAGAATAGACTGGTAGAATAGAATAAGGTCTATAAATAGACTCATTTGTGCATATCTGTATTATCATTATACAGTCATACTATGCAATCATATCAACATAAATACATATGAATTTTTTATAAATTGGTCCTTCAGAACAGAGAGGAAAGAACAGTCTTTTCAATAAATGGTGTTAACTAGATTGGATATCCATAGGAAAAGAAAATGAAACTTAACTCTGACCTCACATGGCACATAAAAATCAATTCCAGATGGATTATAGATCCAACTGTGAAAGGTAACACAACAAAGTCTCTAGAAGACAGTATAATCATTTATAAACCTGGCATAGGGAAATATTTCTTAGAGCACAAAACACATCAATCATGAAGAAAATTGATAAAATGGACTACCTGAAAGTTAGCAACTTATTTTCAAAGAGCACCAATAAAGTGAGAAGAGAAGCCACAGAGGGGGAGAAGATAAAGCTAATAAACATATGGAAAGATACTCAACCTCATTAGTAATCAGGGAAAAGAAAACAAAGCACAATCAGACACTGTCACAAACCTACTAGAATAGCTAAAACTAAACAGAATAATACCAGAAGGTGTGACAAGGATGTGGAGCAACAGGAATGCTCAGACTGCTGGTGGGAGTATAAATTGGTACAACTTCTTTGGAAAACTGTTTGGCATTATCTACTAAAGCTGAAGATATTCATGTCCTATGATTTTGCAATTCCATTTCTAGGTATATACTTAACAGAAATGCCCACACATGAACAAGAAACATATGCAAAAACGTTCACACCAGTACTATTTGTAAAAGCCCCAAACTACAAACCAGAATATCCATCAACAGTAGAATGGATAGAGTGTGACATATTTATAGCATGGACTACTATAAAACAATGAAAACAAACCAAGTAGTTTACATATAACATGGTTGAAACTCACAGACAGAATTTTAAATCAGACACAAAAAAAAGCACGTATTAAAAGATTCCACTGATGTAAAGTTCAAAATATAGGCAAAATTAAACTATTATATTCGAAACACATACTTAGGTGGTGAAAGTCTAAGATAGAAACAAGGAAGGGACCACCATAAATTAGGATAGTGGTTACCCTTGGGGTTGGAGATGAAGAAAGGGCTAGTAGTTAGGAGGGGGCATGAGCTTTCTAGAGTGATAGCAATATTCTGTTTCTTGACCTGGATGGTGGTTATATTGGTACTCATACTGAGGTAAATTACTGAGCTGAAAATTTTATGCACTTTTCTGTTATGCATGTTTCACAATAAAAAAGATTAAACAACCAAACAAAAGGAACAAGCTGGTCTTTGAAATCAAAATAAAAGGCTTAGTGCTTGGTTAATAGGCTCCACTCTTTATTTTTTTGATAATGGTAAGCAGTTCATATTGAATTATCCAGATTGTTTTACTGAGACCCTATGCCAGACATTTCTGAGATGGTTGGCTATTAATCAATCCAAGAATTAAATCTAAAAATTTGGCCTCATTTTATATGCTCTAAAAAACAAAATCAATAGAATCAAGCATAGAATTTATTTTTTGAGCTGAGGGAAGTATCTTCAAAAGAAAATGGATTCCTGCCGACAAAGTAAATGAGGCAGATGAGGCAGCTCAGACTTGAAAGGGATAGATAAAAAGTCAAATCCCTTGCTACTTCTTTGTTTTGAATTACATAACCTTCGTGGCAGAATTATCTTTGACAGAATCCTTAGAAGAAGATTTCTAGATCTGAAAGATAACAAAATAAAGGGTAGCTGAGCACGTTAAAATGGGAATAGAGCAGGAATTCTGCAGGTGTGACAGGATAGAAAGGAGAAGCTGCGTAATAAAAGAAAACTGAGATGATATTGAGCATAGGGAAGGTGGAATATAAAGTCTCAAAACAAGAGAAGACTCACCTGTGTGATTTGACAATCTAGAAGAGCCTATGAATGTACTTAATGAGAAAAGGAGATTTGGCATTATGGCAAAATAGAGAAGAACTCCAAACCGGAGCTTAATCATGGAGTTAAGATAGCAAGGAGACCAGTCAGTCTTTCCTAGAGATTGTCCTTCCATCCCACAGTACAGTCAAAACCCGATGCTGAAAGAATTCAATGGTTTCCTTCTGGCAACTGTGTCCAGACTCCTAGGGGGAAAAAAAAATCATAGAGTGTATAGCCTGGAGCCACTAAATTCATGGTCACCAATCTCAACAATGTTTTCAATACGGTCTGACAATTTCCTATTTCCCTGGAAAGCTCTCCCATTTATCACGATGACTACTGCATTAAACTAGTCATTTTAAATGACTTCTCTTTTCTTAAAACTGTTGACATTCTTCCTGTCTCCCCAATCACCCAAGGCAGCACTGTCATCTACTTCAAAGAGAAAACAGATCCTCTATTAGAAGGAAACTTTCTCAACTTTTTGGGACCGGTCCTTCCTGCAAAGAGGTTTCCTTTTACAAATCCAAGATTAATTCTTCCCTCCAACCATATAGGTGATCCTTTCCCTACCTTATGTCCCAAACTGCATCATCCATCCTGTCCCACCTGCTCCTCCTCTAATGGTCTATCAGTAAGCCAGGACTCTGAAGTTATCCTTGATTCCTTCCTCTCTAATTACCAAGTCCAGTGTATTCCACATCCTGAATTTCTCTTGAATCTATCTCATCATCTATCTCTTCTGTCACCACCATCCCTAATTATTATCTCTCATCTATTACAAAGCCTGACTGGTCTCTTGACCTCCAAGCTTACTACTCTCTAATTCATTTACCACACTGCAGCTGCCAATTATCTTTCCAATACGCTAGTCTGATATATCACTTCTTCAATTTTACTGTCCACGAAATAACTGCAAACTCCTTAATATGGTTCCTAACCCTCTCATGATTTGCTCCTGCTTACCTTTCTCATTTATTTCTACTTATACCCCTCCATCCATGCATGCTTTGTATCAAGCATTTCCAGACATTCACACACCTATTTCCTTTGTCTGGTAGACTGTCCACCCTCACTTCAATATTTATCTGCCTAGGTCTACCTCAAACTTTAAATGTCATTTCCTTTGGGAGGCTTTTCCTGACTTCCTAGACTAAGTGTGGTCTCTGTGCTATGTGCTTCCCTAACATAACACTCATTGTTCTTTGTTAGTTTATCGGTATGCTCAGAAAGTAGGGCTCTGTCTATTCACTGCTGTGGCCCCAATGCCCAGCAAAGTAACTCTGCAGGCATTAAAAAAATTTATTGAATAAATAAAAAGAAACATCATAAACATAAAATTAATAAAAACAAAGCATTAATGATAGGAGATGTTGCTCCTTCATCTGGAATGGTCTAGATGATATAGTTCCTATAGATTTTCTTTAAAGTTAGAAGTGCAACATTTCATGGATTTCAAAGGTAAGAATAAAATTGATACCTTTAAGTTATATTGGAAGCTATTACAATAGAAGACATATTGTGGTTTGATGGTTCTTATGTCTTTTATGTTGTTTCTGAGCCAAAAAGATGGATGGGAAATTTTATTACCCCTGGAGACATCAGTGTCCTATATCAAAAGAGTAGTACTGAAAAAGCTAGCCTAAAGGCAGGATGGATAAATAAGAAATTTATTAAGAAGTCTTTGAGTATAACACACACATACACATAAGGAACATATTTATATAGATACTATAAAATACTCAAAATCATTACCACTAAGTAAATTTATCTACAGTAAGAAAGAGGAGAAACTATAAATATCCTGAGAAAGATGACTTCAATACATGGTCAGTGGTTTAAATTTTTTTTCTAAAGGAAAAAAAGAGCAGCTGGCCTTACAATAATGAGAAAAAGGTATTGATAACTAGTCTGTAAAAAAAAAAAAAAAAAAGTGCCTGAAATGTTCATTCAAGGCTGGTATTCATTCTTTATTCAGAGCCTGGCTGTCAGGCTTGAAAAGCAAGAGATTACTGATGCATACTACAGCCAAGTCGTGGAGAACATAAATAAATTTGTTCTTAGTACAGCAATGAATAAAGGGAGGAAAAGACATATTCTTTGTATTGTAAGGGTCTCCTATTTGTCGTTTGGCTTCAGTAAGATGATTAGCTTATTAATTACAGTTAAATGATACAACTTAGAAATATCATTCTAGAGGGGAGGGGGGTGCGGGATGGGTTAGCCCGGTGATGGGTATTAAAGAGGGCACGTGCTGAATGGAGCGCTGGGTGTTATACGCAAACAATGAATCATGGAACACTACATCAAAAACTAATGATGTAATGTATGGTGATTAACATAATAAAAAAAAATCATACTTTGATATTTCATTTTCATTACTTCAATGCAGCAAAGCCATCTTCAAATTCTGATACTGCATGATTAATACCTTGCATTGGTTTATTTACATTTTTTTACTATGTAGACAATACAGAGATCATGAATTACAAAAAGGAATTTCTTAAACTATTCAGGAGCTTTAAATAATTTATTTTGTACTTGCTTTAGTACTTTTAGGGAGGTAGTTTTAGAAATAGCTGGGGTCAAGGTAAATGTGGTGGAGTGAAAATGAAAAAATAAACAGCAGTAGTATGTTTACTAAGGGCAAAGTTAAAGCTATGTTTTGAAAGTAATTCATGATATTCCCATTAAATAAAAACACTTCATCAATTTTGCTCTCTGCCTTAAGACTTCAGAAATATTAGTAACTTTTAACTTTTGGCCAGAAGAGGCAATCTTCTGCTTTCCATTTCTTAAATTACACACACACAGTTTTGATGAAGTTAGGACTAGTTTTAGCTCAACTGTGTTACTGAGGTTAATTGAGGAAATTTTTCTAAGCAGGAGCAGTGCCTAGGAAGATACGATTTTAAGAGCGCTAGTGGACAGAAGAAAAAAAGTTTATTTCGGAATCTGTTTACTAGAAGAGATAATTATGAGTTGCCTGTTTAAGACAAGGCCCCTGCTCTCTTGTGAGTAATCTATTTGGCAAGCTCGAATAGGTAATAACTGTAATGCAAAATGGCACTTAAGTGTACTTGAAGAAAGTTTATAATAAAAGAATTAGAAAAATTGAAAAGGAATATATATGAACTCCAGTCGTGGTGATCTGAGAAGACTTTATGAGAATATGGATGTGAGATGGATGTTGAAGAAAGGGTAGGGCTTTCTGAAAGTGGAAATAAAAGGAGGTGTTTCGTAATTCACAGAACACCATCCAAATGAACATTTTCCTTAATTGTCTTTTAATAAATATTTATAACATGAAAATGCTTCAGAAGTCATCTCGTCTGCCTAAATAAGTTTTGAAAAGCAGTGGTTCTAGTTTAAAATTACTTATATATATGGAGCTTACAAATATTCGTTAGAAAAAATTACAGACACACTCCTTTTCCCTCTATAATGACTGAATGTCATCCTAAGCTTCACTGCAGCTAAATATTCCCCTCCTCTTCTGTCTTACCATTATTGTGAAGGGGAAAGAACAGCATCACACACAAAAAAGCCAGAGACAGAAAAATATACACAGAATACAATACACAGAATATGCACAGAATATATTCTGTATGTATTTTTTACAGACTAAAGATCAAATAACTTAAGGACTAAAAAGTATTTGTTGAATTTGGCAATATGGAGGTAAACGGGTAACAATTTTGACCAAAAAAAGTGAAGCCAATTATTTCTCCATGATATACAATTCATTTTTCCTGCCTCTACTACGCTCCATGACCTAGTGGAATAGTAATATAATTCAATAAGAAGAAGACAGTAATTGTCCAGTAACTTTCATTCTTAGGGTATTAAAATTGACCACTGAACGGTTGTTCCAAAATTCACCAAGTTAAGCTGAAATATCTAGACTGAAAGGTTATTTTGCTTTCAAAATAGATATGACACATATGGCCTCTTCAGTCTACGGGCACTTTCTTATCTTTCAGGAATGTTCCAAACAACAAAATAATCTCATAAACTATTTAGGATATGTACTGCCAGGCTTTAAAGCAGATCCACTTCTATTATTAAGAAACCCCAACCATTTCCTTTTTTATTACCCTTAACTACTCCAATGCCAGTACCATTACATTTTGGTTACTGGCCCAACTGAGCTTTATAAAAACTATATACTGCCACTGCCTTTTACACACTTAGGAGGATAAACTTTAAATTGTGTCATATTTTCTTGAGTTGAATTCAACACTATATATTTTTGTAAAGTTGAAAGAAACCTCAAATCACTATCTAATCTCTCTCTTTTTTTTTTTTGAGAGAGAGAGAGAGAGAGAGAGCATGTGTGTGCATGTGAGCGGGCGGCGGGCGGTGTGTGGGGGGAGGGGCAGAGGGAGACTCTTAAGCAGGCTCCACACTCAGCAGAGCCCAACCCAGAGATCATGACCTGAGTCAAAACTAGGAGTCAGATACTTAACCGACTGAGCCACACAGGTGCCCCCACTATCTAATCTCTCGTTCTAGGCAAAGCTCCCCAAAAGAACAAAGCAAATCTTTTGTTAATTAGAGCTATTAGGAAATTTTTTTTTTATGTCCAAACTATCGCCACAATAGAACTTAGTTCCTCATTCTTATTCCACAAAGAGTACGGGTCATTAGTTATCTACCTAAATAACCCCCAAATTATCAAGTTACCAATGACCTCATCTATCAGCTATCTATTACTGTTGCACTAATGCTGTGTGAAATAATCCATCTCAAAACTTAGGTATAAGACAATAAGCATTATTTTTTTGCTCATAAGTTTATAGGTTAGTTGAACAATTCTTCTGAGCTGGGCTAATCTTAGCTAATCTTGCTCATCTGTTTATAGCCGGCCAGTGGGTGATCTTGTGCTTGGCTGGTCTAAGATGGTCTCACTTGGCACAGCTCTCTGTATGAGGTTTCTGATCTTCTAGCAGGCTTAACCTGAGACAATGCTATTGGCTAGAACAAGTCTCAGCAACACTCAGATCCAAGGTGGGTGAGAAAAGAACCCATGTCTTGATGGGAGGAGCTAGAAATTGCACTGTAAAAGGATGAAGACTGCTGTCACTTTTACAGTCCAACTACAAAAACTTCACATTAAACAATCTAATATTAATGCTGCTTTCCCTCCATCCCTTAATCTGGACTGTGTAAACATTAACAACTCACTTTATCATTGCAAAATATAATTTCAAGAATGCTGTTAAACTGAAGTCAAGTTGTGTTGAAATTAGACAACACATTGAGATTTTAATTTAAGAGCATAAGGAGTTGAAAAATACTGATTTTTGTGACCTTAGGAAAAAATGATATAAAAGCTACCTTACATACCGGACAACATGAATCTGTATAATTAAGAGGAAATTATACAGCTTAAGTGGTTTTAACATTTTTTGCTTACTATCTATGTATTAAAAGCCTACCTTATATATATTTGATAAATTATCAGAAATAGTTTGATTCAAAGAGCAACACCCATGAACCTTTAAAATGAACCATTTATTAAGTCAGACTGTTAATTCTTAACAGTTAATGTAAGTTACATGTATGTTTATGTCAGAGTATTTCACATGGAAATTTTTTAAACTCTTATAGGCAAGCAAAATCGTACCACACAATATATAAGTGGGAAGGGGGTACTGCTAAACATTCAAATAAGGCAAGTATTTAAAAACGGTAAAACAATAATTAAAAAAAATTCAAGCATTCCTTTAAAAGAATTCAGTACTACTAGCTAAGGGTACTTTCTGAGTGTATTCATATAATCCAGGCAGTGTTTCTTCTTTTAAAACATCAGGAAATGGAATAAGGCTCATTAATAGATACAGCTGCCCTCAAGATTTCAATCTCAGTTGCTTTCTTTAAATTAAAATTCACAAAGTGCACAATTAAGATATATCAAAAAACTGAATCTGCTACTCTAACAACAGCTGTCCATGCTTAATACTTAGTGGTTTTTTGACCAAATTATCTTTTCAGGGAAAAATAAAAAAGATAAGCCACTGTAAAACATTTAGTTTGAAATGTATGCTATTATTTTTCTTAGAAATCAAAAATTATGGAGGATAAGGTTATTTATCATAAGGAAAAGAAAGCAAAACACTGGAATGACCAAACATTTTCAAAGAACAAGCACCACAAAGGACATTTGCATTCAGTTTTGTAATATTTATCAATGTATTTTTCTTACTCCAACCAATCTACTTCATCAAATTCTGAATCATCTTCTGAATCACTATATTCCACAGCAATACGGCGAGACAGGATGGTGGCAACATCATTTTCAATGCGTTCATGTTTAGCTTCCTGTTCACGCTGCTCTTCTACTTTGCGTAGCTGAATACCTGATACAGAAAAACCAAAGCATTCATTGTAAGCCAAAATACTAAATACTACATATTATTAATCTTTCTGGAATAAAATCAAATACATGTGAGAAATACTAATAGGAAAATGAAAAGCAAGATCTATTAAAAAGAATTTGAAGGGATCATATTTAGAATCATATTAATTTGGTCAATTAATTCTTTCATTATCTGTAAAACTAGCTGGTCAAACTTACCAGCTATCCCAGTGAATATCTAAAGTTTATTTAGCCATGATGGTCTACTGTGCCTCCCTACTCAGCAGCCCCCCTAAAAAGTTAACCAGTGGTCAAATGAACGTTGTTGAGTATATTTCCTGTGGCCTTATTCTCCCAAGGAATTGAGGGAAAGGCACTATTATTCATTCTACACTGTTGGTGCCTGGCTTAGAGTAGGTGCCTAGGAAATGCTGGCTGAATAAATGAATGAATATGAGAGGTCTTTCCCTTGTTACTGAGAGAGAAACGTTAATCCTATAAAGGCATCTGGTAGAGCAAGTGTCACTGATACACCAAATGGACAGCTTTAACACTGAAGAAAATACCATTTTTAAAGGAGTTAACATACATATTAAACATAATATAAAGGGTTTTAACTGAATTTTCTATAAGTCTGATACTTTTAATTTCTCATTTATTCAATAAACATTTTAAGAATCCCTACCAAAGTATGAAAATAAAATAATTAAATGTGATATATTTTCTGGAAAGTGATTTAAAATACACGTTGAACATAGCTTTTCTTTCTAAAAACCATTTGTGAGAGGCACCTGGGCGGCTCAGATGGTTGAGTGTCTGCCTTCAGCTCAGGTCATGATCCCAGGGTCCTGGGATCAAGCCCCACATTGGGCTCCTGGCTCGGCGGGAAGCCTGCTTCTCCCTCTCCCTCTGCCTCTCCCCCTGCTCATGCTCTCTCTCTCTCTGTATCTCTGTGTCTCAAATGAATAAAAAAAATCTTTTAAAAATAAAGAAAATAAAAAATAAAAACCAATTGTGGAAAAATACGATCTAAAATTTTGTAAGTGAAGAAAATGTTACTGTGTCAAATATTTAGAAAGTTTCTAATGCTACCATAGCAATGCTCTGAACGGCCATGAGGCAATTACCTTTTCGTATTGCTTCCAGAAGTACACTCCTGGCGTCACTGATTACAGGTAGAGTTGATGGATGACGCTTTGGCTCAGAAGCAGGTATAGCTTGCGATGGAGGAGATGGAGGCATTAATGGAACATGGGGACCTGGGGCAGTAGATGGAGCTGGATGGAGCCCAGAGGGAGGATGGGTAAGAGCTGCAGCTGTGACAGGGGATGGTGGCCGAATGCCAGGCGGAGGCAGAGGAGGCGGTGGTGGGGGTGGGGGCAGCCCCTGGACTTCACCCTGTGGGAGCGGATGAACTGGTACAGTCTCACACACTGGGGCAGCCCTAGCGACTGGAGGAGAGGGCTGTACTAGAGGGGGTGCGATTGGAGGAGGAGCTGGGTGCAGAACTCCAGGGGCAATCTGAAGAGGAGCTGGAGGTGGAGGTACTGCTGGAGCCTGCAAAGCAGTGGCTGGAGGTGGAGGCGGGGGAGGTACTGGTGGGGGAGGAGTCGAAGTCATTGAAGCTCGCAAGGAAGAAGCTGACAAGGCAGATGGAAGAGGTGGTGGAGGAGGTGGGGGTGTGGGGCTCACAAACACAGGTGTCCTGCCTGTAGCTGGTGACTGAGGGCGATTTTCCATTAAACCTGTAGCAGAACTGAAATGATAAAGAAATCCCAGCAAGTTATTAAAAGAGAAAGAACCAACCACAGGAAAGATACAACTGTCAGTCATTATAGCAGGGTAGATGCATTAACATGTTCCTAAAGAAATTAAAAATTCTTCAGTATTTAGGGTGAAGGGAAGATACCAACAAGAAAATGAAGAGGTGGTGCTTTCGTTTGTAACATTCTAAATGGTCTCATCCTTCCATGCACCTGTCATATACACTCAAGCATTTTATGCTTACTTTGATAAATAAAATGTTCAATTTTATGCTGTGGTAGGAGTCTTTATAATGACTCAACATTTATCATATTACAATATTTGTAGCAATACCTGTGGCCATTACAACGCTGCATTGATACTGAAGCTATTAAGACTCATCATATGTCATTTCAGTTAAATCAATAACAACTAATTACAAGCCACAAAAGGAAATTTATGGCTCTCTTCCTTCCTGAGGATGGAACATCAAATGACTCAGTGACAGAAGGCTGATTTTTTTAACTGAAAATTATAAAGCTGGTCTTTATTTACCTATTAAAAATTTTATAATCTTGATAACAATGGACAAAATTCAACTTCAAAATTGCTTTACTGAAAGATTACTGCCTTTTTTCTCTCAAATTCTCGGAGTATTCCCCATAATACCAAATTAACACTTAGAATCACACCTATGGTTCCCACTTCTTAGTCCCTTACCACAGTCCAGAAATTCTTAATTTTTATTAATATACTGCACATCATGTGCTTGATAAGAAAGCTATAATAAAATGAAACACACTTTAATCTTTAAAGTAAATTCTCATTCACTAAATTTTCCCCGAGAACGGGTCAGCTTTTATCAGAGGTGGTGAATGACGTCCCACAGGCCAAACCTGAACTGCTCTCTGTTTTTGTAAATAAGGTTTCGTTGAAACACAAACAGGCATTTATTTACGTGTAGTCTATGACTGTTTTCACGCAACAATGGCAGAGCTGAGTAGCTGTGACAGAGAACGTATGCCCACAAAGCCTAAAATATTTACTAACTGGTCCTTTCAAGAGAAAGGTTACCAACCCCAAGGAACAAATATCATGTGCCTGTCCCAACATACCTGATACAGGTCGGTATGGGTTTGGCATCCCCTGCTCCATGCATTGGTGGAGGTGGAGGAGGTTCGTGTGGTCTGACTAAGACCCTTTCCTCAGCTCTAGTCAGAAGCTCACTCATCTGACTAAATGGCAAGGCAGAAAGTGAGTAAGATCCATCCATATGGTCCACATATGTCTGAGGTCTAAAAAAAAATATAGTATCAGTGTATTTTTCTTGAATTACTGGTGGAGTAAAGTGTTCTACAGGAGATATTTAACATGTATCCTTTGAATGCCAATATTTTAACCACTACTAAGAAACTTCAGAAATTTATTACTGCTTTTAAAACAAAGAATGCTGCTCACAATGCAACCTACTAATAATACTAATCCAATTCACAAGGATAAAAAGTATTACATATAGAATCTTATAAACAAGAAAAGAAAATAATTAACTTTTGGCAAACTGTGTTCAAAGCTGTCTCTATTTCATTTTTTTCCTTTAAAACATGATGCCAATGACAAAAAGCTAGAATATGAAAACTGGAATTTTCTACCATTAGGATAGCTCGTTGCTCTCTTAAACCTGACTGACTTCCAAATGTCTTTATCGGTGAGAAAGGCCTCCATGATACTAGCACCACGGGGATGGCTAATTATATTGCTTCGTCTTTTTGGTGTTTTTTTAAGGTGGTAGGTACTCAGAAAATAACTGAGTAACAAAGCAACATGTGACTTAAGGTTTATAAATATTTACTGATTGTAGTGCATGCTGGGGACGAATGTTCACAAAGTAAGTTAGAAAATACAGCTGACTTTGAATACAGGTTTGAACTGAGCACCTCCACTTATATGAGGTTTTTTGTTTTACAGTACTGCACTGTAAATGTATTTTCTTAACATTTTTTCTGTGGCTTACTTTATTATAAAAGTACAATATATAATACACGTAACATACAAAATATGTGTTAAATGACTATTTATGCTCTCAGTAAGGCTTCCAGTCAACAGTTGTCTATTAGTAGTTAAGTTTTTGGGAAGTCAAAAGTTACATGTGGACTTCTGACTGCACAAGGGATTGGTACCCCTAACTCTCTCGTTGTTCAAGGATTAACTGTATTGTACTTATGTTACCGGGTAAGGTAATACCATAATTACTTAACAGTAGTAGAAAAAAATGTTTATCTATAGATTACTTTTTATTTATATTATTTTTTTTGAAGATTTTATTTATTTGACAGAGAGAGAGACAGTGGGAGAGGGAGAAGCAGGCTCTCCACCGAGCAGGGAGCCTGATGCGGGGCTCGATCCCAGGACCCTGGGATCATGACCTGAGCCGAAGGCAGATGCTTAACGACTGAGCCACCCAGGCGCCCCTATAGATTACTTTTTAAAATAAATCTCAATCCTTTTGGTCTTTTTCTTCCAGTAATGCATATAAATAGTATCTTACACATATATTACTCCTAAACCTGGCCAAGATATTAGCCTAATAATTTACATGTATTATTCCAAAGAAAACTTTAAGCTCTTTTCCATTCAAAAATCAGTAGCTATAATATATATAATAATAACTATACTCATTCAACTATACACAAATTCCTTTACAGAGAGATACTAATATAATGTTTAGTTAGGATAGCATGTTACTTAGATGGGGCCATGGCTACTGAGAAAGGAAAAAAGACCTATTCTATAGTTCTGCAAAAGGGGATGAGTAATTTTGTTTAAAAGTCCTGATGTAACTGAGGTGGGAGATATGGCATAGAAAGGGAGCCAGGAGAAAGAAAAAGGAACAAAATATTACCCTTTCTCAGCTCCTATTTTATATGTAGTGAATCAGTAATATTTCAAAAACAATCCAGACCCCATTCCTCTATTATGAAATTCTAGCAGACTCTGCCTGAGAGAGCATGGAGACTTCATATGAAAGCTAAAACAACCCTGAAGATCATCTATTCCAACCAGCTTTTTCTATAGATGACAAACTAAAATCCAGGTATGAAAATGACCGGCCCAAGATCAGACTTTAGTAGGCTCACAGTGGTCAGGGTTTCAAAATAATTTTTATAGCTAAAGCAGGGTCTGCTGGTTCAACAATTCAGGACCTAAGAATCAGAGGCATAGATATTAGAAACAGAGCCAGTATTTTATCATTAATTTTGTTAACAAACAAACAAAAGAAAAGAAACCTTGTTTCAAAATGAGAGGCTGGGCCATTAGCAACTTCAATATGCTTATGTAGGAGATCAGCATCATCTTCCGCCAGCTCCGGGCCTTGGGCCAGCTTCTGCCACTCTCTCCGCCTGTCATGAGGCGCTCTCGGCACTTTTTCTGGTTCATGAGGACGATCTAGATTTTTCTGCTATAACAGATGTATTAAAACAAAGCCAAATGCTGAAGGGCTAAGTTTTTAAAAAGATGTTATAACAATCAAAATAAAATTCTAACATTAATACTGAAAAAGACAATACCATCATAATACAGTTAAAGTAACACAGAGACAGTTCATTGGTACATTCAGAATTAAATCTTAGCTAGCTTGCTTCCAATCCCAGCTTCTTGTCATGTTTCTTTAACCTCTAATTTGAATTGATGCACCAGATAAAAATAGTATGCCTAAATAATAAAATTCGAGGTCAGAAAGTCCTTTTGGATGAAAAAAGATTCACCAATTCTGCTCCCACATCTATTAGTTTTTGCTATAATGAGTGAAATTTCTACCATTAATGGCACTAACTCTAACCAAAACCTGAAAATTTATTAAGGCTATATAATCTGGAAAGTGACCAATTAGCTAGCCAATACAATTATCCAATTAACCCATAACAACTGTGTCCCTCATCAGAAACAGGGTATTCAAAAAATAAAACACAAAATAATTCAAATTGTGGGAGAAAGCATAGAGAGGTCTAGAGTTGGTGTTAACAAAATCAAATGCCCAAAGGGGCCAAGCAGATCACATACATGAATGTGAAATGTTCATGTGAACATTGTGAAATGAATGAAGAAAGTCAGGTGTAAGATGGGGATTGTAATGAAAAAAAAAAAACAACAACAACAAAAAAAAACAGGCATGCCCATTCAAGGCTTTCCAGTTCAAGAATTTTAAAAAACCACTGTGTTTGTCAAACAAAACACTGACTGCAGGCATAATTTGAGCTTCCAGTCACCAGTTTGTAAACTCTGGCTAGAACGCTGGGATACTATCTAGTACAGAAAATAAAATGAAGGCATTATGAGGGAAAGGGAGGAGAGGAGAGATAGTTACAGGAGAAACAGAGGGATTTTGCCTCCTTCATAATTCTGCCTAAATCCCAATTTTGCTTCCTCTTTATTTCCAGTTATCATCAACATGGAATAAAGGAGATCCAAGTGAATTTTATTACAAAGTAGGAAATGGCAACACAGCAGACAGACAACAGGAATTTAGTGAGAATATAATCATCTTTCCAAAACATTTAGGATATGATCTGTGGTAAGAAAATATAAGTTAATCTACTTTGCCAATATCTGCACAATATTTCTTCATCCCTTCTTACCAGAATGCCCAGAATTCTCCTCTTCCCTGGTCCGCTTAATTCCTATTTGTTCTGCAATATTTATTATAAGCTTTGTTGAAAGTGTTTACCAACCCTGTCTTCTGGCTAAAGCAGGTGCAGTTTTGTGCTACCTAAACCCTCCATACATATCTCTGTTATGGCACTTATCATACCATATTATAATAATCTGATTGCTCACCTGTTCCCCCATTAGACTGTGATCTTCCTGTGTGGTTATAAAGACTTCAGTATAAAACTGTCAAGATACAAGCTTAATAAAGTTCCCTGTATGCAACAAAACACAAATACACCAAAACTAACTTCAATTTTTTGAATCTCTTGTAATACCTTCTGTTTCCTCTTTTCCTTCCTCTTATCCTCTGTATCTTGCAGCATTTTTTCTTTCCATAGATCAAAGAAATATGAAGGATTGGTATAAAACTTCAAACCTTCTTTACCATCATCTCTGAAATGTAAAATATCAAAACATGTATCAGTAAGACTTAGGCAATCAGCATAATTTTACTAAAATGTTTTTTTCTCTTACATTAATGAAATACAGCATGTGTAAAAATACTGACAAAATAAATTAGAATGCTGCATCAATAAAATATTTCTCACGAATCAAAAAACTAAGGACAATGGAAAAAAAAGGTGTTTTTCAGAGTTGGTGTTACTAATCTGAAGAACAGCTGGACAATTTTCATCCCTAACTTGTGCTGAATACCAACTTTTCTGAAAGTCCTTTGGGAAATTCCAATAGTTACAAAAGGTTCTGCCAAAGATAAAAGCCTGAAAAGACAATAATATCATTTAGAATAGAGAAATTACACAGGGTTTCTGCCAATACTCTAATTTACTTATTATCTCACCAAACCCCAAAAATATCCTTTAAAACTCATCCTGGTAATAACAGTTATTTTCATCCAATTGACGTGCATACTGACAAAACAGTTTCAGATAAATATCTGAATACCATTTTGTTCAGGATATGTGTTGTGTATCTTAAATTACCCATTTAACAAATCATGTGAAAGTACCCCCAAAGAAAGCCTGAGGAATTCCAGATTTTATTTTAAATGGTAAAAAACATTTTAAAAACAGATGCTACATATGCATTTTGTAAAAACTTGAATCCATATAGATCAAGAGTAGGCATGAGCAAGCAAAAATGGTATTTATTTTGTTAGCATGGTGGAATTTTGAGCTCTTCATTTGTTATTTTTCATCTGACCAACTATTACATTAAAAAGACAGTAACTCTTTGCCCCTTCATATTAATAAGTCTGCCACTGGCTTTGACTAATAATACTTCTTAAAACAACTCCCTTGAATAAGTCTTGTCTTCTGTATGCCAGAATCTTAGGAACACACCTAGTGAATAAAGCAAAAGTTTTCTAAATGTGGTGGATGAGGACGGTTCTCTGTGTTGGTGAAAAGCCCAGTGATGTAAAAAATGTTTGGGGATTTAGCATTTAAAGGTAGACTGCTACTGATTTGGACTGAAATTCTGCAATAAAAAGCCAGCCTGCATATCTAGTAGCCCACTGACCTATAAGGAGTGAGTATATTGAGCGGTGGAGGTTGTTCACAAACATCATATGTCTCCTGTAATGGAATAGGCAAAGTCTTGCGGTCGAAAAGCTGCTGATCTTGAATTGTAGAACTTCGGAAAGCTTTCCTCATTGTTATATCTTGCAAAGACACTAAAACAAAAATCAAAAATGTATTTTATTTATTTTACTAAGTGGATTTAACACAAATACAAATTCACACACTGTATTTGTTTAAGAGTCAGCACAGCTCAGGAAGTTGTGACTGTAGAGACTTGTTAATCAGGAACCACATTTTAAATGTTCTATCATTGTATCCCAATATCATTCCAACCAGGTAAATTTGAAGGCACCTTTGATTTCTAAGGCTCAGAAGGCTCTAATGATACCTGAAGCATTATCTACATTTCCCATCAAATATCTTTTTCCTACTTGCCATCCCCAGCCCCCACGAGCCCACATTTTTCTTCTTCCTTTTTTTAAATAATCTTTTTTTCCCATTTCCCTTTGTTACTTTTATTTAGCTTATATCAACAACACTGAAGGAATTACTTAGTCTTCAGTGGCATTCTGGTCTAAACATATTGTTGACCTCTATGCTATCTAGACTATAAATATTATACATATGCTTTAAACTTAAAACAAACTTTGCCACAAAGAAAATATTTTCAAGTACCGGGGAATCTATATCATCATCTATTTCACTTATGTTTTATCTTATACTACAAGGATCTCTACTTAGCTATAAGCTCCTGAAGACTGACACTGTCTTGCACATTAGTATCTCCAGTAACCAGCAGAGCTCCATCACATACATGATAATCTAAAATAACTTCATTTACTCATTTTCTTTTGGACTATGCAGCATGTTAAAATAAGAAATGTAACCAATTAGTACGTTCTTAACTCTTAGATTGACTTTTTGATATTAAAAAAGTAGGTGATTTCTAACATATTTAATATGGCTTTAAGTATGTAGATAAATGCTTTATACCAGAGCAAGGCCAGTACTACACAATTCTAAAATTATTCTTCTCCCTAAAATAGTATCTCTATCATCCTCACAAGTAAAATTCACTCAGCAAGAACGCTTGGATCTAGGAATAGTTGGAGCAATGTGGCTCTGCAATGGCCACACCAGGACTGTCTTCCTAGTATTCCACTGCTGCATGATTTCTAACACACTCAAAAACACCAAAGGAAAATTCAGAGAAGGAAAAAAGTTTTTTCTCATTATCGCTAAAGAATGATATAAGAGATATTTAATGAGTATGGACTATATGTGCTAAATATTCTCACTAATTTTTATTTTACTTAATCTTTGCAATAATTCAATCAGAAGAGAAATTATTATTCCACTTCAAACATAAGAAAACCAAGACTAGGAAACATTACATAACTGGCCCAAGGCAAAATGGTTAATAAGCACTGGAGCCAGAACAGAAAACCCAGATCTGTCTGCTTCTGAGACTGATCCTTTAGCCCTAACACCACACACTGTCCTCTGGCTCCTGTCAGATGTGGCCTCTGTTTTCTATAATCAAAATGGATCAATTTTTGCCACTCCCCAACCCCACTTATTTACCAGAAGTATATAACCAGGATGGAACCTAGTGTTTAATCTCTCAAAACTTTCTTAGTCAAGGATGTAAAGAATGTATAAAGTAATAAGCACTTTTTTAAAAAAAGATTTATTTGAGAGAGAGAGAGTGAGTGGGGAGGGGGCAGAGGAAGAGGGAGAGAGAAACTCTAAGACTCCGCACTGAGGGTGGAGCCCAACATGGGGCTTGATCTCATGACCCTGAGACTATGACCTGAGCCGAAACCAAGAGTCCTACGCTTGACCAACTGAGCCACGCAGGTGCCCCATTAATTAGCAATTTTCCATCTTTAGTCGGTCTCATTTACCATTTGTCTTAACAGGCTACCATGACAAAAGCCCGTCCAGTTGCCAACGACATCTGATATTTAAATAGTACTAGGTAACACAGAAAGTCAACAAAATATTAGTAAACATAATTAAATATAATTATATAGGTCTTTGTTTAAAAACTCATTTTTTACACATTTTCTAAATCATAGTCATAGTTCTCACCATTACTTAAATTATTTAATAGTAATTTAGAAAACAAAAATACTGATATTACACTCCATAATTTAGTATTGTCTTCATAATGTTATTTCATGTGAACTGAATTTAAAAATCTAGGTCAAATAATTTTGAAAATTTCTTCTTTCCAACAACCCCAAAATGATGTCATACTAAGTAATTCATCTTTTAGATTCTGAATCCTTCTCCAATGCTCCCCATAATTTTAAAGGAAACTATGAAAAACTGTGACAGTTACTGGCACATTAAAATTTTCTTAAACACTTAAACATATCGTTTAAGTTACTTAACTTTTATGTGCATTTTTGTTTTTAATTTTAATTGGAGTACTAAGATATTTGTTAAAATTTAACAGTATTTTGAAACTAAGTGTTAATTTTTATTTCTGTTACATATAGGAACTACCTCTGTATTTCTATATTATTAGATGGCATATATTTATAACTTAAATGTTTAACTTTAAAAAATTTGGAGGTAAATTATATATTTGAAAATATGGTCATAAAGTATTTTTTCACTAGTAGCAATTATTTCGAGAATTTCATGAAGTATAATTAATATACATGTACATGCTTCAAAAGATATCACTAAGAAAAATCACCCATAGAATGGGATGTAAATCATATATCTGATAAGAGACTTGGATCAAGAATATATACAGAATTCTTATAACTCAAGAAAAAGAAAAACATTCCAACTTAAAAATGGGAAAAGGACCTCCAAAGAAGGTACACATCTGATAAGTCACTTAAACCCGATTTTAAATCCTAGCTTTACCACTTGGTGCTGGATCACTTATCTCTAAATGGTTACAAGCCATGAGAAAAAGCTCAACATCATTAGTCTTCAGGGAAATGCAAATACATTCTACAACATGAACCAATAATGAAAACATTAGGCTAAATGAAAGAAGTCAATCACTAAAGGCCACATATTGTATGATTCCATTCATAAGAAATGTCCAGAATAGGTAAAACCATAGGGACTGAAAGTAGATTAGTGATTGCTAGAGGCTGGGAGAAAGGAAAAATAGGGAGCGACTGCTAATGGGTATATGGTTTCTTTTTTGAGTGATGAAAATGTGATTATGCCGATAGTTGCATAACTCTGTGAATATACTAAGAACCACTGAACTGTACACTTTAACTTTAGACAGGTTAATTGTAGGGTGTATGAAATATATCTCAATAATGCTGTTTAAGAAGAAAAACTACTGTTTTGATTTTTCACATCCAGATCTGAGTTTATCACTTTGGAATCAGTAGAAACTTAACATGTCTACTTTTTAAGCTTTAAATTAGGTTATATCAAAAGAAGTTGGTTCAGTCATGAAGATATTTATCATTACATTCTATTTTTTGCTTTTCCCAGTGATATCTTCTATTATTTTCATTCAAGTTTAGGTCTATTATAAAACTTGCACTTATACTAAAAAAGTTATTCAACAAAAAAATATTTTGAAGAAAGGGTTATAAGAGACATACATTAAGTAATTCTCTAGGGAAAATAAGTGGAAATTATGTTCTGAATAGTTCCATTTCTTTTTGTGTAAGAAAAAAAAAAAACACCCAAAAAACCAAAAAGAGGAATTTGAGACACAACAGCATTTAATGTATTCTATCAAAGTATAAAATGTTGTTTTAGCACTAAAGTTTCTACCATTATTTCAGATTGCAATATATTGTTTTCTACATGATATCCCTGGTTTAATACTCAGTATAGAACACTTTTGTCCTATATACAGGCAATTTGGGTATTTTGGGAAATGGTCATTTAAAGTGGGGAGTAACATTCAAATAATTCGTTCAGAATTTAGCAATTTAACAATATGCACACACAAAAGAATATTAAAAGGAATTATATTCTTACAGAATAAAACCTAAAGATTTCAAGTAATTTTCAAACAATTTTTATTTCTAGGACAAAAGTATACAAATAAATTATAAAGGAGAAAAGAAAAAAAGAATGGAGAAAAAGTCTGGCTAAAGTTTTTTTTTTTTATGTCAGGGGTGCCTGAATGTCTCAGTCGGTTAAGTGTCCAAATCTTGATTTCGGCTCAGGTCATGATCTCAGGGTCATGAGACAGAGTTCCATATCCTGTGGAGTGTGCTTGAGATTCTCTCTCCCTCTTCCCCCCCATGCTCGCTTTCTCTCTCTCTAAAATAAGTAAATAAAATCTTCAAAAAAATTTTATGTCAAAAAATTAAAAGCTACTTAATATACAAAAAGAAGAAGCAAAAAAGAAAAAGACAATAGAAAAGCCAGGAGCCATATTAATGATATTTTTAGATAATTCACTGATTTATTACAACATGTACATCAAAGGCCATGGGTAAAAAAGACTTGTAATAAACTGTGTTTAGTATACTTTTCTTAAATACATTGCTCATCTCCCCAAACCTAAGATATATGTGAAAGAACATATAATATGAATAAACTTACATTCTTCTTCTTTAGGGTCAAGCTGTGTAACACTAACAGATAAACGGTCCACACGTTCTTGCAATGAGTTAACTCTGAAGGAAAAACTATGTGCTTCATTGAACAATTCTCCAAATATATCTTCAGCATATTTGCCTACGCAAAAATGAAACATATACCATAAAATTTAATGTGATGAGAGATAAATATCACACAATTTAACATTTTAAAAGTGCTGTCCTAATGAATTTGGCATTTATTTGGAACTAGTTTATACTTTAAATCCTACAGTAACCAAAGTGAGACAGAGTGGGAAAACAACAAAAACCCTGGGAAATCTGGTTTTAAATACTAGCTCTACCACTTCCTGCACCACTTCTTGTGCCTAAAATGCAAATACTCTACCTGCTTTATCCATACCTGCCCAGTTGTTAAAGTTAGAGAACATTATGATGTAAAATAAAAGTACATACAAATAATACCTCTTTTAAATCAGCATTCATAAATACACTCTACACTAGAACTGATTTTCAGGCCAAATGGCAAGATCTAAGAGTCTTCATAAGACCAACAGAAGACCAAAACACAGATTCTGAAAATTTATGAGATATTTTATATTTTCTTGTTCTATTTTCCTAAAAAAACCATCATAAATCTAAAATCACAGTATTTTCTCTAGTCATATAAATTTCTATTACTGAAAAGAATAAGCAAAAATAATCCTAAAGGAGAAAAAAGGAGGAAAAAAAAATAGAAATTTCTATCTAGTAAGTAAGCCAGGGAGAAGTTTAGGTAACCTACAATGAAAACATTATTCAAGTGTATTTAGAACATATAAAGTAATGCATACTTACAATATAAAGGTGAGTCAATTATTATGTGCACCTTTGAATAAAAAAAAAATTGATGGTCTTCCTAAATTAAGACATTTTAGACCCAAAGATACTGTGTAGGTTAAATCTAGCTTAACAGTAAGATCTATTGAGACAGTTCCTGAGACAGAGATAATAAATATTTATTAAATGAATTCATTAATCTCACTAGTTTATATTTGAATAATACTGCATTTTTTCAAGGTACTTCAATAAATTATCAGTTAAATCAACAAGTATTTAATGAGGGCTCGCCCTGTGCCAGGCAGGTGGATGACCTTCTGAAGGCACCAAAAAGTAAAACATAAAATTCCTGTCCTAGAAGATTCTATAATCTTTAAGAAAAAAAATCAGAACTTTAAAGTCTCTATAATAAATTAAGAACTTTAATGTCTACAAAAATATAATAAAAAAGAATCATTTTGTATATATTCATTTACTCACATATATCTTTAAACCAAATTGACTGAAAAGGTCTCATGTGCCAGACATTGTACCAGACCCTGGGTATATAAAAATGATGGAAGAAGGTCTCTGCCATTGATGAGTTTTGAACAGAGGGAGAAACAGACATCTAAACAAATACGAAAAGCAATTTAATAAATAAGTCCAAATCTTTATTCCATTCACTTTGAGGCCTTGGTATCAATTTCCTCACCTGTAAAATAGGGATAAAAATATCTGCTTCAAAAAGAATTTATAAGAAAAGGAGACAGTGAGCAAAGAACCTGGCAGAGTTCCACATACAGGGCAGGAGGTCAGCAATAGACATCCCTTACTATAATTTAAGGTAAAAGCCACAGAACATAGAGAAAAAAGCACCTAAATTTTGGGTGTAGGATGGTGTCTGAGACACTTTCAGAACAGTTTCTCTGGCAGATAAGGAAAGCACCCCAAGTCCCAAGTGTAAGAAAAGGCAGTATAAAGTTACTCATTTACTCAACTGATGTTAGGGATACAAATGCTAGGAATACAGAGATAGAAGAGACAATTTCTTCCTTAAAAGAGCTTAGTTTAACATAGGGATCCTTAATTTATAAGCTGTAAACCAATGGAAAATTATTCACAGGTTTTTAAATGTTTTTTTCCGGAGGGACCACAGTTTCTCAAAAGATTTTTAAAAAAGAGTCTATGTTCCCCACACTACAGGTTTAAGTACTAAAGTACTTCAGTGGATAAAATAAACATCCCTTCTGTTCTCTTTTCATATCCCTTCTTAATTTCCAAATTTACCTCCTCTTTCTCTTTGAGGTAAAAGGAATAAAGTTTGTAATGTAAAATTGATTGGGCATGTATCTGAATTTGAATTAACCTTAGAAGTATTATACTTCTTACCCTTCAAGAACCTACTTGTTCTCCTTACTATCTTACCATCTATGATGTTTAAAATCTAAATCAAAATCCTCTCAACTAACATTCTATGTTTTCCAAAATCAGGGTCTGCCACATTATCCAGTATCATCTGTGCCTTTAATCCCCCTTACGTATTTATTTTTGCCTCTATTCATTTGCCTATTCTTGCAAGCTAAAAATGCCTCCCTTCCTCTTTCCTCTCCATTTTCCAAATTCTTTGGTTTCTTAAAGGCCCAATTCAATTCACATTTCATTCAGCAAGACTCCTATAATGACTGCACCTTATTTTTATCTCTTTTCTCAGTTCCTGTAATCTAAAACTCATGATTTTAATTATATACATGATCACACTGTTCAGAATAGTTTCAGTATTAATCATATTCGACTCTTCAATTCAAAAGGGGTTTACTCTTTTCAGACAAGAACCACGTAGCTTTATCATACAGCAAAGTGTTCAGTGTTATCTGTTTATTGTCTATGTTTCCAATTAGTCTTATCAGGCCAATCTATTTATCCTCCCTCCTACCTTGCTATCATCTATCCGTCAAATTTAGGCTCTACCAGCTCATCTTGGTAGCATGAACTGACTGTATTCAACAGAAGGATGGCCTTGGGAAAAGAGAATGGCAAAAGATCCCTCAGGTAATTAGAGACTCAATGGTCATTAAAGAAGACAACAATAAAACGGGAAAGAATTCTGGTATAAAAGAAGAAATTTATAGAAAGTGAATTCTATGTTTTCAGTTATTATCTATTATAAAAGAGAATTGTGCCCTACTAGGAAAAACATTTTTGTAAGGAAGAAGACAGGAGGCTGTCCCCTAAGACAAGAGGATGTCCCCTGCAATTGACCTTTATTTCGGTGTTCTCTTAACACTTTTGGTGTTAACGATAGTAACAAAGTCAACATCTCAATTACCTAGAACCATTTTGGATAGCCAAGTTTACTCAGTAATTCACAGATTATTTAATGCATTAATTATTTTAACTACTTTGGATGAAAACTGATGTAAAATCTATATTAAGCTTCTCCGTCTTAAGTAGAAATACAAAATTAAACATAATTTAATCTTTTCTTGAGGACTCAGTAATGAGTTGATTATGAAATCAAAATGTTCTATGTGAGAAAGCAGCCTTGAAATGTGTAAGAATATCTGCTTTTACATGAAATGGCCTCTATCCCGTTTTTATATTGCTTCTCCCCTTATGTCTCTTCTTCCTTTGCTGTAAACTACTTCTTTTGACTGGCTTAGGTAACACCTGCTTCTATTTTTATCTCCCCTATACCTTCCTCTTTTAATGTTATGAAGCATAAATGTTTGGAAATCAGATCATCAAACCTGTATGAAATATCAAAGTAAAAGTAAATGACTCAGAGAGGAATCAATTGGCTATTTTATGTACATAGATTTTAGTGCATGGGCTTGTTTATTCTGGCTAGCTAGGGGCATTTTAAATGTAATTCTGGATTTCCAACTATATCAGTGGGAAAACTGCCAGAGTTTAATTCCAGGGCAGTAAACTATTGTTACACCTTGCTACAATATTTATGGGTTTTCCTTTGTTTTTGAATCTCTACAAACTGCTTAGAAAATGTCTACAATAGTTTCGGATTCCAAATCTGAAGCACCAGTTATATTTTTACAAGGTATTTCTATTTTGAGAGTTTGGCTACAACATGACCATGTGCTTGCTGATAGATGTTACTTACAGGGATTATACCAGACTTGAAC
Source organism: Neomonachus schauinslandi (assembly GCF_002201575.2). Taxonomy (NCBI): domain Eukaryota; kingdom Metazoa; phylum Chordata; class Mammalia; order Carnivora; family Phocidae; genus Neomonachus; species Neomonachus schauinslandi. The sequence goes on along the minus strand of NC_058410.1, from coordinate 51,002,085 downwards.
ATTCCTTAAGTTTCCATCTTTAGGTTATATTAAAAAATGGGTTAGTACAGCAAATTAACACTCTTAATTGTTATATTAGCTCTAAATTCTACATTGGGAATATACCTAAAACAACATGCCTGTATTAGATCCAAAATTCACTTTAAGAAATATTTTAACTTGGGGCGCCTGGGTGGCTCAGTCGTTAAGCGTCTGCCTTCGGCTCGGGTCATGTTCCCAGGGTCCTGGGATTGAGCCCTGCATCGGGCTCCCTGCTTGGTGGGAAGCCTGCTTCTCCCTCTCCCAATCCCCTTGCTTGTGTTCCCTCTCTCGCTTTGTCTCTGTCAGATAAATAAAATCTTAAAAAAAAAAAAATTTTAACTATATTGTCATTTCTATGCTCTTAATATGTATTTCAATATTAACTGATGTACTCATGTACATGTAGTAATACAAATTTTACTTTATTTTTATTTTTTTAGAAGATTTTATTTATTTATTTATTTGACAGAGATAGAGACAGCAAGAGAGGGAACACAAGCAGGGGGAAGTGGGAGAGGGAGAAGCAGGCCTCCTGCCGAGCAGGGAGCCCGATGCAGGGCTCCATCCTATGACCGGAGCCGAAGGCAGACGCTTAATGACTGAGCCCCCCAGGCGCCCCGTAATACAAATTTTATACAAAGTCATGTTAGATTCAATTAGTGCTAGGTCACAAAAAAGGTCAGCAAATGTCTTTAAAAATATTGTTAATTATATACTAATTTGATATCTAGGACTCTTCTTTTGACTTGTCTCAAAAGTATATTCTACACTGACTTTCCCAAGAAAAAAACAGGTAAATAATATGTTAATGATTCACTGCCAATAACCAACCTGAAAAAATAACCACCGAAAGGGCCAAAGAATATACTTAAATTCAAATAAACATCCTTTTATTTTTAAAACTATTTCATAGGCAATGTAGAAATTTAGTGCTCTCACCAAGAGCATTCAAAGGTAAATTTTATGTTGCTCTAGCTACATGTGTGTATGTCCAAATGCTCCCACTTGAAACAGATTAACAACCTCTCTTTATCTTGTGCTAAGTCCTCAATTATAAAAAGAAAGAAAAAAAGTTAAAAGGAAAAGAAAAGGGTCAATCTTGCCTGTAAGGACAATCTATGTGGCTAGGTATTGCTAAGATACATCTAGGACCACTTAGAGAATACATCTAAGGCCAAGAACATCTTGTTTTTTTCTTTAAAATGAAATATAAATGTCTTGTTAAAAAGCTAAGCCATCAATTCAAAAGACAGATTGGATTTATTTTTTAAATTTTCTTGATTTTAAATTTAGAATAATTTACCTAATTCCTTAACTTAGCAGTTCTGTTCTGCAGTCTTATCATGGGAACACATTGCCTATCTCCTCCCCTACCTGTCCCTTTACTATCTGGCCAACCTGCTTGCCTTTTGTCTGTGAGAGGCCAGGTTCATTTGCTATTTTCACAGCATGCTACCTGTCACACTCCTAATGTCCTTTAGACAACTCACTTGACTAACCTAATCCTCTGAGTAGTGACTACCTCACACCTTTTAATTTTAAATATTTAATAATATAAAAATATTTCCTTAGGCTAATAGAATATATGTAAAGAGAGAGATACCAGTGAATAATTGAAGCCTCTAAAAAAGTAACAATGATAATTAGCAAGCAAAAGTACAACCCTGGCACTACCTTTCATAGATCAAATCGTATTTTAAAGACAATTTCAGTAATTCTTGTCCATCATGTGATCCTGCTCCTCAAACTGTCCTTATTTCTCTTTCCCAGAGGAAACACGCAGAGAAGAAATGATACCAAAACTCATTAATTTTATTTAAAATGGCTACATTTTTCAAGATAACTTTGTATTCTTCTCATCAAACATCCCCCCCAAATTAATCGTAAGAACATCTTAATACTCATACTCTAAAGCATAACATTCTGGTTTGCAAGAAATATTTTCCATCGATATAAAAATACTTACTTAGGCTACTTAGTTGTCTAATTATATTTGCCAAAGAAATATTGGTTACACATTCTAGTTCATTCTTAATGCCTCTAGGCAGTGCTGTGTGGCACAAGTGCCTAGGATCAATGTTTCTTTTCACTAATGGCATCTTGTGATCAACCTCTGTGTCAGTTCACCTGTAGGAAATCAAACAGTAAATTAACATTATTCAATTGTACCCAACACAGAGTAATACCTCATCTTTCACATTTAATAATAAAATATTATTGCTAGTGCGAAGACAATGAAGTGGAGTTGCTGACTAAATGAATCAAAATTTATTAACCACCTTTCATCTTCAATTATTAGAATGTCGACATTATGTAAAAATTGAAAAAAATTTTCAATGTCATTTGCTTTATAATGAACTCATAAATCACTATCACTATTATTCTCCTAAAACCACAGTTTTTACTTACTACAACTAGATTTTTGTTTTGTTTTCAGAAATGGTGTGAAAGGTCTTCTCTAAGGAAGTGCTTAAGAGAATTAAAGAAGCTGGAAGAATAGGATCAAATTTACACTTCCATATAAAATGTATCAGGCATTCAATGGCTTAGAGATCAAATAGTCCAAGTAATCCTACATCTTCAATCTCATCAACACCGACCATATCTTTAATTGATTAAATAGTTCTACTTTCTTCCATTATAGGCAGCCCTTATTTCCCAGGTCTCACATCTGCACAAATTTCAGCTACCATAGGTTTAGTTCAAAAATACCAGTTTCCAACAACATGGTTCCAATTTAACTTACCACACTACATTAACTACAACTGTAGTAATATAAATTTCCTTGTTAGCACTTCAGTCTACGAAGCACTATGTTAATAAGAGATGTATATTATGATCAGTGACTGATCACTTCCTTCCAAAGTTGGAAGGTGACTGGTCATTCAATTCACCTGTCTAAAGACAGCAAAGCATGTAGCTGGCTTACCTTCTTGCCCCCAAACCCACCTGAAATTTTACAAAATGGGTAACTAAAAGAGAGAACTGGCCAACAAAGATAAAAGTACAGTAAATAAATGAAAAATGATAAAGCTGGAAGTGAAACTGAGTTCAAATGTAAATGGAGTAATAGAAGAAACAGCCAATTGTGGGAATGTTGCCATTATCACTGTTTGAGAGACTCTAGATCTGCAATCAGAATTTAGTGAAGGTAAACTTATTGACATAAATAAGGAAAGTGGTTGAGACAAAAAAGAAAATGTCCCTGAGGAAGTGAGGCAAGCAAAAAACTTCACATTAAAGAAACTCTTGGAGATATTTCCTGACATTAAAAATGCAAAAATAAAATGTCGGAAGCTGATCCAAATGGACAATTTGCCAAGGCACAGAAAAGATGCTCACTCTGGCTAGATCTACTATTCTAATTTATACAAGGAGATGGAGAAGCACTGTTCAAGCTACACTTGATAAGTTTTTTACAAAGAAATAAAACACTTTAATTCTAATTGTTTTTAATGTTTTACAGTACATTGTATTAAATTAATATAGTTTTACTATTTTTTTCATTTCCCTATATACATTTTAACCAACATAAGAGAGTTTTTAACATCTTGACAGAACTTTTTAAAGATCATAGAACAATTATAATTTTTCCCATTGATTAAGATTGTTACGTGTGGTTTTATTTTGCATGGTCATTTTTTTGGTCCCACACTACCATGCAAAGTGAGGACTGCCTGTACTCACCCAGTGATAATGGTTATGAAGAAAGTTGCTTCAAAATATTACCCTAATCTCAAAAAAAGATGGACAGCTTTTGTTGTGATTAGAATAGTGCCTCTAGGTAAAATTCAAAAGCGTTTTGTAGAGAAAAACTCTCCTCTTCATCCTTCTACTTCAGTTTCAATATTAGATTCTTTTTAGTATTTTTCTGTCTTATTCCTTGGTGATTTTAATGGTCACTTACCTAACTCAACTACCAAAATCTTGGTGGCAAAAGTAAAATAAAGCCTAACAACTTTATCTCCTAAATCCTCAGAAAACTGCCTAATTTCTGTTTTGGAGGGTTTACAACACTACCTTTAATGCAGGATCCTTTGTCTTATTGGGAAAGGGTGAAAAAAATCCTAAATGCTAAAAGGTATAATTTAATTAGCAAGCAAAACTAAAATCAAATTCATTTCAGTATTTTTTTAAATAGTGCAAATGAAAAACAATAAAAAAAATACTGCACAGAATGAATCCATAACATATATGTTAACATCTTTTGATCCACCATTGACTAACTTGCCTATCTAAGGGTGAAAACCTTTTATTTAATAAAAAAGCTAAAGTATAGTGCTAAGACATAAAACAACTAATTCTAAAAATTGTTAATCTATTTTCTTAGGTTGTAACTAAATATAACAAGCAAAAATTTCCCAACTATTATATAACCCATGTGGTTATAAAAGTAATTGTTTGCTAAAACAATTCCTAGGCTGCTTCATCTATTTTCCTGGGTTCTTAGCAATTAAACTCCCAGTTATTGAAACAAACATCAAGAGATTGAGAGAATGCAAACTAAAGTCTACATCCCCTAAAGATTTTAAATTATTTAAGATAAAATAATTCAGCTAAAATTTCAATAAATCTGTTTCTTCATTCAAAGAACATTTCTTATGGGTTTAATTTTAAATCCCAATATGAATGTTAAAATTAAAAACAAAATTAGCTACCATACTGCTAAAGGCATCATGTTTATTTATTTATTAAAAGATTCCATTCATCTATTTATTTGAGAGAGAAAGAGAGAGAGAAGAGAGTGCAAGCAGGGGGAAGGAGCAGAGGGAAAGGGAGCAGCAGACTCTGCACTGAGCGCAGAGCACAATGCCAGGCTCAGTCTCCCGACCCTGAGAGCATGACCTGAGCCAAAATCAAGAGTTGGACACTCAAACAACTAAGCCACCCAGGCGCCCCAGGAATGTTTATTAAACTAGTATATTAAAAATCTTCTTACAGAAGAGTAAGGAAAATGAAACTATTAAAATCTAACCATAGCAACATGTTTGATAGAATTCTATATTAAAATTATATTTTGGTGATTATTATTAATATCAATATGTTCTCTAAGTTATTTTAAGAATGCTTTTGTTGACCCAAATTGAGACCACATATCTATCTAAAAGTATGAAGCAATATGTAAAGTGTTAAAAATAATCCAAGATCAGATATCACAGTAATTTTATGGCTTTGGAAATCAGAAAAATAAGACATCCAAATTCTCATTTTCAGAATTCAAAAATGGACTGCAGAATTTATTTAAAATGTTTAAAAGATTCCTTTAGTAACAACTACAAGAAAATAAAATAGTTGCTTTTAAAAAACCACCATAAGATAACTATAGTTAATAATTGCCTTGTATGGGTTATACAAAGAACATAAGAATTAAGAGTATTCTATTATGTCATCGATGACAAGTGATTAATTCCTTATATTCATACATCTATGAAACAAGTAATCTATGATCATTTAAGGGTGTTTCTGTATTCATAAAATGATAGTAATATTAAATAAGGAAAATTTTATATTAAATTATAGAAAGGCAATTTTCAATTTTCCTAACACTATTCAGACTAAAGGATTATATTGTGACCTAAGAGAACAGGTTAGAATAAAATAACTATTCGAATAAAAACAAATTTCAGTATTTTATTTTTATTTTTAATTTTTTTTAGATTTTATTTATTTATTTGAGAGAGTGAGAATGAGAGAGAGAGAGAGCACTTGAGAGGGGGGAGGGTCAGAGGGAGAAGCAGACTCCCCGCTGAGCAGGGAGCCCGATGTGGGACTCAATCCCGGGACTCCAGGATCATGACCTGAGCTGAAGGCAGTCGCCTAACCAACTGAGCCACCCAGGCGCCCCAAATTTCAGTATTTTAAATACTTTAAGAATTTTTAAGGGAGGCAGTGATTCTTGAGAAATGTCCTATTTCTCTAAGATTAGAAGCTACTTAATTATGTGTAACAGAGCAATTAAATAATTTGAGCACAAGAACATTTAAATGGAGATATGTTTTTAATGGAAATAGTTTTCCCAATAAACATCTATGCAAATGATGAAATGCTTTATAATTCTGACAGACACAAGGAATTAAAATAATATAAAACATTTTGAAATAAGAATGCATGAAATAGGGTCGCCTGGGTGGCTCAGTCGGTTAAGCGTCTGCCTTCGGCTCAGGTCATGATCCCAGGGTCCTGGGATCGAGTCCCGCATTGGGCTCCTTGCTCAGCGGGGAGTCTGCTTCTCCCTCTGCCTCCCTCTCCCTCTGCTTGTGCTCTCTCTCTGTCTCAAATAAAGATAAAAAATTTTTTTTTTTAAAAAAAGAATGCATGAAATAAGAGTTCACATTAACAAATATATCAAATCTAATTAAAAGTACTTTGATTTCAATTATGTAAAACCATAGGTCTTTAAATAAAGTGATTTAATTTAAAATATATAAAAAAGGGTATTTAAAATGTATCAAGAACATAATTTTTATAACTTCCCCCAAATCTATACTGTATATACTATATAGCCCAAACTGTTTTAATATTATAAATAAACTGAAATAGCCAGTAACTGAACTTACCAGTGAAACAACATAAACTTGTATAAAACAATAGTAGGGATATATAAAAATAACAAATCTCCCTTTTGTTATAAGGAAAACTTCAAAATTACTCATTAATCATAAAACTCTAAAATTCTACACACAAAGATATGGTAAATCCAAATTAGGCACTCATAAGATTAAAGAACTATTAATCATGCTGAACACCTCTATTTATTTGATTGCTTTGAGATGTTCTGGCCCTATTAAAGAATTTGCCCTAAAAAAGTGCTATCCTTACCAGAAATAAATAGGTAGATAATTATATCTTTCATCTTCAGTCACAATAACAAAGTATTAAATTTTGATAGATGAAGGTTGAAAAGAAATGAAGAAATAAGCTACACACTCTGCAATTCATTATGGACATTACTGTTAGACTCAAGAAGAAAACTGGAGGGTAATGAAATAATAAATAGTATTAAACACCTATCGAGTAGAATTAAGATTAAGGACAGTCAAATTAGAAGTAAGATTCACTAGATAGTAGTAATTATGTGACTCCAAGTTATTTTCAAAGAAAATATGTATTTCTTTTAAATTAATACAACCACAACAGAAACTTACTTGACAAATCATTATACAAATGTAATATTGCTCCAAGGTTATTTTTAGTGGTTTAAAAGATGTTAATTTGAAATCTGAGGTAGGTATACCACAAATGCAGATTAAACTATATGAAAAACAAGATCAAGTATTCTTTATACTATTAAAAAGTAATACTTCTAAAAACAATAATTACCTATGAAATAGGTTGTACTTTAAATGAAAAATTATACTATGGATACACTGCCATCCATCCATTCATCTAGCCATTCATTTATTGAACACCAAAGACTCAAGCACTGTGCTAAGTGTTAAAGGGGTAAGCAAAACCAATCTCCCATGGATTAGCTAGAATCAAATATCTAATTATATTTATGATAAGTGCAATGAAGTAAAAGTACTGGGCACTACAAATAGATCTATTTCCTTAAGGAAATAATATTTAAGACCAACAGGATTAGTAGGAGTTAGCTAGCTGGGTTGGGGGAGCGTGTGTGTGTGTATGTGTGTGTGTGTGTGTGTGTATTTTCATTCTAACTTAGAAGGTGCATCATATGCAAAGGCCCTGAACTGGGAAGGGGCTTGATTCACCCACACAGTATGATAGCAGTCCAACAGATAGGAGTGTAGTGAGCAGAGACTAAGAGTCAGCAGGGGATTAAGTCAAGTAGGACCTTGAAGGTAATGTGGAAGATTTTCAATTTGATTCTAATGGGAAAGAATTCAAGATTTTTAAGTAAAAGAGTACCAAGATCAGAAATGGCTGTTCATTCTAACTGCTCTGTGGAGACTTAGTGGGGAAGGGGGCAATAGCAGAACAAATGGAGGTGGACCAATTAGAAGACTGAATTAGAAGATGACTGAAACAGTCCAGGTAACTGAGATGGTAGTCATCTGGACAAGGTGATGGTGATATAGAAGCATGTCCATTCAAGATATATCCTGAACGTAGAATCAGTAAGATTGACAATGGGTTAGACATACGGGTGAGGTCTAAATTCCTGGCATAAGAAACTTTCTGTGGTCAACCAAAACTAAAACTAATTTCTGAAGCAGATCTATTATTCCTATCCACAAAATCTATGGGATTAGGAAGAGATTTATGACCAACACTAGTAATAAGTACTTGTGATGCCAGATAAGTGTGATCACATAGAGAGTAACTTAATGACATTTGGAGTAGAGTATTGTGAGAGAATGATGGCTTTTAAAGCCAAAACTAATCAAGATAAAAGAGTATTTAGTGGCTTTCTTTTTTCCCTTTATTTTTACTTATATTTCATTATTCTCCTATATGACATGTGCCTACTTTACCTATTTTAGCTCCATAGGAGAAATCTTGTTCCACCTAACTCCTTTGTTCCCCTACATTGTCCCAATCTCTGGACCCTCCCTGTAACTTAAGTTCACTTGACTTCTAGACTAGAGGGTCAGAGTGAACACAATATTCCTAGCATGTCACCTTCCAATGTCCCTATCCAAATGAAATGTCCAATCATCTTCTTTCTGTAGGGGACAGCATGGCAAAAATGTGTATCTGCATTATGAAAAATTCAATTTCTCCAATGTTTACCTGTACCTTTCTTTTCATGTGTACTAAAAACCAAAATGGATTGTGATCACTGACAATGGCAACAGCCACACTATTCTGTGGAACTCTACATTCATTATGGGACAAATTTCATTTCTTTCTCTTTTGTTGAAATTTACCACTCAAATGAGCATTTAAAATACCTCCTTAAGTATCTTAAGGCTAACAGTGAAGTGACATACAGTATAGGAAAATTTGTGATGTTTGTACACTAAAAATTTAATAATGTATTAGTGCTTTTTGAAGGAGGAAAAAATACTTCAGATCCCTGATACTAACTTAAATTATTTTGAATATAATGTTACTTAGCAGTATACAAATATAAAATCAGATGTAAAATCCTTATGCTTATAAATCTTTATATAATTATAAAGTCAAAATAAATTTTTAAATTTTTAAATTTATATATATATTTTTTAAAGATTTATTTATTTATCTGAGAGAGAGAGAGAGAAAACACGAGCAGTGGGGTGTGGATGGAAGAGGGAGAGAGAATCCTCAAGCAGACTCCCTGCTGAGCATGGAGCCAGATGCAGGGCTCAATCCCAGGACCCTGAGATCCTGATCTGAGCCAAAGTCCAGAGCTGGCTACTCAACCACCTGAGCCACCTAGGCACCCCCAAGCCAAAAGAGATTTGAAATTAAATACAAAAATACAAAACCAATAAAATTCAAAATAACATTATTAAATATGACAAAAATCACTTCATTTTAACTCAATCATTGCTTGCTATATGAATCTTGTACTGACTGCTCCAAAAATCTGCTTTATTTTGTTCATGCCTGTCCTGCTATACAACAGCCTTTCCTTTATTTGAACTATTGTGAAATTTTATTCATTTGTTACCTAACTGACACTATTAGGTTTTACTATGTTCAAATACAACAGTTAGGTGCAAGTGTGTTCCTGTAATATCACCATTAGACTGAAACAATTAAAGTTGTACTATTTGGCACCAAAGTTATGCTAAACACAATCATAAACAGAGATACTAAAATTATTTCCCAGGACTCATCATAAGGTAGACATCCAAATGATTCAGAATATGCTTTCATTAAGTCCTTTCAAAGTAAAGAATTTTTATAACAAAACAAATGAAAAAACAAAAAGTAGAATCAGACCTATAAATACAGAGAACTGAAAATTGCCTAAGAGAAGAGGAATGGGGGGTAAAATGGGTAAAGGGGAGTGGGAGATACAAGCTTCCAGTTATGGAATGAATAAGTCATGGGAATAAAAGGCACAACATAGGAAATACAGTCAGTGATATTGTAATAGCATTGTATAGTGACAGATGATAGCTACACTTGTGGTGAGGTTAGCATAATGAATTGAGATACTGAATCATTATGTTGTACACCTGAAACTAATGTAGCACTGTGTCAACTATACTCAAAAAAATTTAAATAAAGAATTTAAAAATTTTTTAAATTCATAGAGAAAACTCACAAACATCCAAAAATATGTCCAGGCTGAGAACCATTCTAGACCAAGCCAAAGACATCACTCAGGAAGTGCAATGAGTTGTTCAAGAAGCAGGGTTAGAAACAGAACCTATTTGTGTACATGCATGTTTTATGAAACCTTATTGCTTCTTTCATGTTAAGATGTATTTATACAATGTGCACTTTAAAAAAACCATTCTAACAATTCACTATTCAGGGACTGAGCAAAATTTCACATAAGAGGAGAAACAAAATGATTCTTTCACAAACCAAAACAGATGAACACATATTTTTAAGAAGTAGGAAAGTACAACAGTTATGTATCATAGATAACAAGCCCACCAACAGACTCCTTCTGTACCTGATTTATGCCAAAACATGGAAAATTTTACCCCCTCCCAACTATCTTTCTTTCACGTTTTCTTTGTTTATCTTCACATACATATTTCCAAATACTTACTATTTATCTCTTTCTGGATATCCTCATGAATAAAACCTCAAAATAACAAGCCCCAAACTAAAGTCATTATTTCTCCCCAGCAAAAATCTAGCTATTTCTTATAGTAGTTAACAGCTCTATCAAAGTATAGCCTAGTTAGATAGAATCTTCTTTGACTCCTTTCAGTCTTAACAAATCTAACCTGTACAAGAATATCTATTCAATTCCTAGTATATCATCTGATGATATCAAACTGTTGGCATTTTCCTCAAAATTTTTGCAAATCTTCCAAATTTTTGTATAAATTTATATTTCCACATCCTCAAAAACATGTGGGCTTTCTAATACCCACGTTATACTCTGTAAAATATACCATAATTTATTTGACGAACTCCTAATTCTGGACCTTTTGGTTACTTCTAATTCTTATGATAATAAATAATACCTGATAAACTTATATAAATCTTTATACAAGTTCCTGGTTATTTTCTTGGAGTATGAAAAATTCAAGACTCTTAAATATTTATTTCCAAATTGCTTCCAATAAAATTATTCTATTTTCATTTTTACCACATATGAGAATATTTTAACACTTTTTCAGCCCCATTATTTACTGTCTATGAGACCTCTTATAGTTCAATTTCCTCACCTTAAAGTAGGGAGAATACCACCTAACTCAAGGGTATTTTATGAAAGTTAAAATGGTTGTTACATGCAGAGTTTTTAGAAAAGTCCTTGGCACTCCTGGATAACCAACAGGTCAAAAAAGAAATCAAAAGGAAAATCAGAAAATATCCAGAGACAAAAATGAAAACATGACATACCAAAACTTATGGGATGCAGCAAAAGCAGTTCTAAGAGGGAATCTGATAGTGATAAACGCCTACATTAAGAAAAAAAAGAAAGATTTCAAATAAATTACACTTCAAGGATTTAAAGAACATGCTAAATCCAAAGTTAGGAGAAGGAAAAAAATAATAAAGTTAGAGCAGATATAAATAAAATAGAGAAAGACAATAGAAAAAAAAAAACAATGAAATTAAGAGTTGGTTTTGAAAAGATAAACTGACAAACTTTTAGCTAGACTAACCAAGAAAAAAAAAAAGAGAAGACTCAAATAAACAAAATCATAACTGAAAGAGGAGACATCACAATTGACACCAGAAATACAAAGGTTCATTTGTAGCTACTATGAACAATTATACACCAACAAATTAGATAACCTAGAAAAAATGGATAAATTCCTAGAAATATACAACCTATGACATAATTAGGAAGAAAGAGAAAATACGAACAAACCAATAATGAGTAAGGAGATCAAATCAGTAATCAAAAACCTCTCAACAAAGAAAAGCCCAAGACCAGATGGTTTCACTGGTGATTTCTACCAAACAGTTAAAGAATTAAAGCCAATCCTTCTTAAACTCTTCCCAAATACTGAAGAGTAAAGAATACTCCCAAACTTATTTTATGAGGCCAGCATTACCCTGACCAAAGCCAGACAGAGACTACAAGAAGACTATAGGCCAATCCCCCATGAATACAGACACAAAAATTCTCAGCAGAATACTAGCAAACCAATTTCAACAGCACATTAAAAGGATCATTTACCACGATCAAATGGGATTTATCCCTGAAATGCATGGATTTGAACATATGCAAATCAGCACCACATTCACAAAATGAAGGATAAATAACATCTCAATAGATGCAGAAAAAGCATGTGACAAAATCCAACATGCTTTCATGATAAAGCTGTTCAAAAAACTGGATATAAAAGAAACATACATCAACATATTAAAGGCCATACATGACAAGACCACAATTATTATAACATTCAACAGTGAAAAGCTAAAAGGTTTTCTCTAAGACCAAGAACAACACAAGGGTGCCCACTCTTACCACTTCTATTCAATGTAGTACTGGAAGTCCTAGCCAGAGTAATTAGGCAAAGAAGAAAGAGAGAGAGAGAGAGAGAGGGAGGGAGGGAGGGAGGGAGGGAAAGAGCATCTAAATTGGAAAGAAAGAAGTAAAAGTGTATCTATATGAAGATGACTATTATAACTAGAAAACCCTAAAGACTACCCAAACAAACTGTTAGAACTAATAAATTCAGTAAAGTTGCAGAATACAAAATTAATATACAAAAAATCAGTTGTATTTCTATATAGAAACAAATATAGGGAAAGAAATAAAGGGAACAACCCTATTTACAATAGCATCAAAAACAATAAAATTCTTAGGAATAAATTTAACCAAGGAGGTGAAAGATCTGTACAATGAAGACCATAAGACACTGATGAAAGAAACTAAAGACACAAATAAATGGAAACTACAGATTCAATGCAATCCCTATTAAAATTCTTATGGCATCTTTCACAGAAATAGAAAAAGCAACCCTAAAATTTGTATGAAGCCACAAAAGATCCCAAGAGCCAAAGCAATCTTGAAGAAGAACAAAGATGGAAGCATCACAATTACTGATTTTAAACAAATCTAGAAAGCTATAATAATTAAAACAGTATTGTACTGGCATAAAAATAAACACATAGGTCAACGGAACAGAAGTGAGAGACAAGAAATAAACCAATGCATATATGGTCAATTAATATTTGACAAGGAAGCCAAGAATGGCTTGGGGAAAAGATAGTCTTTTCAATAAATAGTGCTGGGAAAACTGGATATTCACATGCAAAAGAATGAAACTGGACCCCTATCTTACACCACTCACAAAAATTAAGTCAAAATGTATTAAAGATTTAAATGTAAGAACCAAACCCATAAAACTCTTAGAAGAAAACTTAGGAAAAATCTCCTTAACATTGGTCTTGGCAATGATTTTAGGAATATGATACTATGAGCACAAGCAACAAAAGCGAAAATACACAAGTGTGACTACAGGAAACTAAAATGCTTCTGGGCAGAAAAAGAAAAAAATCAACAAAATGAAGAGACAACCTATGGAATGGAAAAAAATATTTGCAAACCATTTATCTGATAAGGGGTTACTATCCAAAATATATAAGGAACTTACACACTCAACAGCAAAACCCACTAACAATCCAATTAAAAAACAGGAAGAGGAACAAATAGACAGATATTTTTCTAAAGACAATGTACAAATGGCCAATGGGTACATGAAAAGATGCTCAACATCACTATCTTCAAGGAAACGCAGATCAAAACCATAATGAGGTATCACCTCACACATGTCTGAATGGCTATTATCAAAATACAAGAGATAACAAGTGCTGGTGAGGATGAGGAGAAAAGGAAACCTTGTGCATTGTTGGTGGGATTACAAACTGGCACAGCCACTATGAGAACCAGTATGGAAGTTGCTAAAAAAAAAAAACAAAACTAAAAATAGAATTACCATATGATCCAGCAATCTCACTTCTGGGTATATATCCCAAAAAATGCAATCGCTATTAAGAAATATCTGCACCCCTATGTTCACTGCAGCATTATTCACAATAGCCAAGACATGGAAACAACCAAACTGGCCATGGGGAGATGAATGGATAAAAAAGTTGTGGTAAATATATACAATGAAATTTTATTCAGCCATAAAAAATGACATTCTGCCACTTACAACAACATGGATGAACCCTGAGGGCATTATGCTAAGTAAAATAAGTCAGAGAAAGTCGAATACAGTATGATTTCACTTACATGTGAAATCTAAAAAAGGCTGAACTAAAAAAAAATAATAAAAATAAAAAAGCTGAACTCACAGAAAACAGCAGAATGGTGCTTGGTAGGGCCTGGGGGTTGGGAGAAATGGGAAAATGTTGGTCAAAGGGTACAAACTTAAAGCTATAAGACAAATAAGTTCTGGGAATGTAATGTACAGCATGACTATCGTTAACAATATTGTATTATATACTTAAAAATTGCTAAGAGAGTAGATCTTAAATATGCTAACAAAAAGTGGCAATTATGTGAAGTGATGGGTGTGCTATTATGGTAATCATTTCACAATATATGTGTATCAAATTATCACACTGTTATATGTTACTTACATCTCAAGAAAGCTGGGGGGAGTCCCTGTTACATAGTAAGTGCACAATAAATATTACTACTATTATAATTTCTCACCAACATTAATCACTAAGAGATAGAATTGACAGTACTCAATGATTAATTTTTTTAAAGATTTATTTAGAGAGAGAGAGTGCAAGAGAGAGTGTGGGGGGAGGGAGAGAGAATATCTCAAGCAGAATGCACTGAGCATGGAGCACCCCCACAAGGCTCAATCTCACAACCCTGAGATCATGACCCGAGTGGAAGTCAAGAGTTGGCACTCAACCAACTGAGCCACCCAGGCACCCCTCTTTGACTCATTTTAAAGTGGGAAAAATGATACAGAAGCAACATCAGAGAGCAAAGAAGATACCCATGTCTTTTCTAAGTTTAATATATGTGGGATGTATGAATTTAGTAGCACTCCCACACAAGAGGGTACAGATGAAACTAATTTTAGGGACTAGCCAGTTATCAGTTAAGGCAAGGAGACTGAAGGTTTAAGTTTGGAAAAGAGGACAAAAATAACTATATATAGGGAAGTTTGCAAGTCACAGAAACAGAAGCTCTCTGGAGCACAGTGGAAGGATTTGGGAAAGATGGAGAAATGGGTCAAATGAGGAACTGTTCAAAGCAATACAAGATGTGAGTTCAGAAGATCATAGAACACAAAGGCCGCTTGTACTTCTGCCAGCTGACTCAGAAAAACAGTGAGATGACATATTGGAATTATTTCTAGGTCTTTCAAAAAGAATATGGGCATTCTGTTTGGTTTATGCTATGGTCCTGAAGGTGTCCAGAGATGAAGCTATGCAACACAGAAGTAAATATGCTTTCAAACTTTACCACATATTGTCCTACAGCTAATTACTGGCATCGGAGGGATAATCATCTCACTCCGACTTCCAGTTCAGTTGTTTCCTTCATTATAACAGATTGACATTTTCTCCTAAATTTCATTCCTGGATTTGCAACTAATTACTTGGAATAAATAATAATATGAATATAGTTTAATTTTTCTTTAGTTGCATTTACTGTTTGCTATGAAAAAGCTGATTTGCTATTTTCCTGCCCACTCGTAGTCTCATGAGATCTTCACATAATTTTTTATCTTGGCATTTCACTACACAGAGGAGTGTTTTGGCATTTCAAACCTGGGCATTTCAACATGTACTTTCTGTTCCTGAACATTTTAAAAAATACAAAATAAAACTAGTACCAACATTAATTCCCACTGTTAACAGGTTTCAATTCAGAAAACCCAGCTATTTTTAAGAATTTTAAGCTGGAAAATATATTGGAAGCCAAATAATTCATCTTTCATTTTTGTAGATGAACAAATTTACCTGAAAAAGTTAAGAAACTTGTCTATTAACAAAATTGACAGCAGAGCTATGATTAGATTTTAGGTTTCCAGATTTTGAATCTACTCTTCTACTTTTAATTTGCTACTATTTTTAAAATCTATTTTATATTCTTGAGAAATCAGCCTCCCAAATTTCACAATTTTTTCAGTAGTATTTTGAAGTTTCCCAATTCCCAGATTACCACCTCCTTCAACAAATACCTCCAGATTACGTATAATGATCAAAATATAGGTGGTAAAAGAAATATGAAAGAAGTAAAATACCTTACCACCCAAAAGCTTACAAGATAATGAGGAAGCAAAGATATATACCAAAAACTTAAAAATATTAAAATTGAACATATGGATGGCTAAGGTTTAAAAGTAGGATAAAACAAATTATTAGCTAAGCAAAGAGAATGAAATCAAAACAAGCTAAAGAGGTTAAGGAAGACAATAGTGGTAACAGACCTGTGCTATATTTCACTGCTAGCCCCATGTAGCCAAATTAAAATTAAATCATTTAAAAAGCAGTTCTTCAGTCAACTAGCCACATTTAAAGTACTCAAAAGCCACATGTGGCTTGTGGTTGCCACATTTGACAACACAGCTACAGAACATTACACCATTACTGCAGAAAGTTCTATTGGACAGTACTGATGCCCAAGATGGATAAAATGGCAAGGAGACAAGATATGTGTAGTCAGGCATAAGGGAAGAAATATGAGAAAACTTGCTTGAAAGGTACATGGAGGTAGAAATGTAAGATAAATGCAATCAAATTGAAGATTTTTAACTTTTTGATATTCAAGGAAGAACACATGATTCTTCTTAAGGAGTAAAAGATCACAACAGTTGATTTTAGAGAATTTTAAAGACATTTTACTGTTTCCTCTGGACTAAATGTGAAAGAATGAGGCAGTAAACTGCTGGATCATATATGCGGTATATAAACACATATGTCTGTATCGTTTAGTATCGCTAAATGGTTTCCCAAAGTGCTTGAACCAAATTTATACCCCCACCAGCAATTTATGATAATTCCAGCTATTTGACATCCTTGCTAACACTTGGTATTATACACTAATAATTCTTAAGATTTATTTATTTATTTTAGAGAGAGAGAGTGGGAGGGCATGTTGGAGGAAAGAATCTTCAAGCAGACTCCCTGCTGAGTGCGGAGTCTGACACTTGGCTAGACCCTACAGCCCAAGAGATCATGACCTGAGCAAAACCAAGAGCTGGATGCTTAACCAACTGAGACACCCAGGCGCCCCTATACATTAATACATTAATAATTTGATGACCCAAGCAAGACTAACAACATTTTATTCTAAAGTTTCATCTAGTCTATCAAAAATTTTAATTTCTAAAGTCTCTGGCCATTAAGTAATAATTATAATAAAATATTAAATATATTATTCTTGATTGAATCTTTTCTGGAAAGTAAACAATCTGTAGATAAAACCCCTTCCATGCTATAGAAACACTATTCCCTACATTCTGTAATGTAAGATTTCTGTAAACTAAAGAATTCTATGATTGGTCTAACTAATAACAAGATCAACAAAATGCACAGCTACACTAAGTCATCTATTATACAAATTTAAATAAAAATAGATACTTTAAAATATTAAATTTATATTTATAGACATACATTAAATCACAATATTAATCACAATTGTGAGTCAAGAATTTGTGAAGCTTACAAAATCACCTCTTCTATCATGTTCAATTCTTAGTTACATCCTCACTTTTCTACTGTTTTCTCTCATGACAAGTGAAAGAAAATACAAATATTATTAACATTTTAGTTTTATTCCCTGATTTGGACATGGAAATGCTATGCTGAATCAAATCAGTGAGAATAATCAATCTACATTCTATTTGAGTCTCACAATCATCCCTTTACAAGCATTTATTATCATTACTATTACTTTTTGGTTTTTTGTCCTATTTTTAGGAAAGAATATATAAACCTTACTGAGGCATGATATACTACATATAATAGGCAGAATTCTTAGATGGCCCCCAAATCTCCTGCCCCCAGTGCTACTTTTATGATTATGTTATATTGCACGTTAAGAGAGATTTTGAAGATGTAATTATAGCCATTAATCAGCTAACTTAATGTAGGGAGATTATATGTGTGGGCTTACTCTAATCACATGAGCCCTTTAAAAGCAGAGTATTCTCCAGCTGATAGCAGAAGAGGAAGTCAGAGATTCAAAGCATGAGGGAGATTCACCTGCCATGGCTGGCTTGAAGATGGAAGGGGCCACTTTTTGAAAAGGACCTGAGTGTGGCCTCTAGGAGCTAAGGGCAACCTGACAGCCAGGAATAAAATAGGAACCTGAATTCTAAAACTGCAGGAAATGGATTCTGACAACCTGAATGAGCTTGCAAGCTGATGTTTCTCCAAAGCCTCCAGAAAGGAAAGTAACTCAGTTGACACCTTGATTTTGGCCTTGTGAGACCCTAAGCAGAAAAACAGACATGCCCACCCAGATTTCTTCCTTCCTTCCTTCCTTCCCTTCCTTTCTTTCTTTCTCTCGCTTTCTTTTTTCTTTCTCTCTTTCTTACCTTCCTTTCTTTCCTTTCTTTTTTTAAGATTTTATTTATTTATTTGACAGAGAGGGAACACAAGCAGGGGGAATGGGAGAGGGAGAAGCAGGCTTCCCGCGGAGCAGAGAGTCGGATGCGGGGCTCGATCCCAGGACCTTGGGATCATGACCTGAGCCTAAGGCAGATGCTTAATGACTGAGCCATCCAGGCGCCCCGCACACCCAGATTTCTGACCTATGAAACTGTTAGATAATTAACAGGAGTTGTTTTAATCTGCTAAATTTGTGGTGATTCATTAAGCAGCAACAGAAAACTAATACACTGCACATACTTAAAGTGTACAGTTTGATCCATTTTAAAACAATTTTACCACAGTTTAACACTGTGAAATCACCAGTCACCCCTTATATTTTCTGTGTCCCTTGGTAATCCCTCCCTCCAACCATATCCAAAAGCAACCACTGACTTGCCTTTTTTATGCCTGACTTCTTACCATTCAGCCTAATTATTTTGAGATTCATCAGTATTGTTCCATGTACCAATAACTCATTTTACCAAATAGTATTTCATTGTACGGATACATCATAGTTTATTCATCTGTTGAAGGACATTAGGATTATTTTCAGTTTAGAGTTATTGCAAATAAAGTTACTATGAGCATTTTGTACAAGGCTGTGTGTGGCCATGTTATTTTTGTTTTTCTTGGGTAATATACCTAAGTTTGTTTTAAGGGCCTGAACCATGGCACAGCCTTAGCCTAATCACAATGGAAGGGCGCATTTTAGTAAGAACCTAGCCCATATGGGAAGACATCAATTAATATTTTCATACACATAAGCAAATAAAGAAAAGGGATCCAAAACAAAACATGCAATGAGGAGACTTGGTTACCACCACCTGAACTTAATAAATCCAAAGTTTATTGTTAGGCAATTTTGAAAGAATACAAGTAAGTGATGAAATTCAGAATTCTGTCTCATAAACATATCTGAAGTGATTATTGGGAACTTACATGAGTATATTTCAGAAAACTAATTCAAAGTGTTTTTAAAGAGTAAAAGTGATGTCAACACATCAAGAATGATTAGATGGTCATGAAAAAAATTTTCTATTTTTAGGGACAGGTCCTAGAACATAGGGAGATAAATTCTACTTTACTTCCCCTATTTTTTCCACGATTACTCTTCCGTGAGAGTCCACTCTGACCTAATCACATTTTTGCTTTTTCATTGTACAGTATTCTCAAGATAAGCAAGATATAAACTAAGATATGCCAGGCAGACAGCATATTTCTTCTTCAAAAGTCATGAAATAAAAGACAGAAGTACAGGGAATACTCCCTAACTCTATGAAGCTAGAGTTACACTAAAACAAAAAGTGGAAAACAACATTTCAAGAAAAATACAGACCAGTATCTCTCATAAACACAGATGCAAAAATCCTCAATAAAATTAGCAAAGTGAATTCAAAAATGTATAAAAAATTATACACCACAACCAAGTGGGATTCATTCCAGTTACAAAAGGCTGATTCAATATTCAAAAATCAATTAATGTAATCCATCACATCTATAGGCTACAGAAGAAAAATCACAGGATCACATCAGTAGATACAGAACAAAATTTTGACAAAATCCAATACCCATTCATGATAAACTCAGCAAACTAGGAACAGAAGGTAACTTCCTCAACTCGACAAAGAACATCTACATAAAACCTATAGCTCACATCATACTTAACGGTGAGAAACTAGAAGCCTTCCTGCCAAGATCAGGACGACAAAGGAAAAGATGTCCCCTCTCATCCCATTATACTGAAAGTCTTAGCTAATGCAATTAAGACAAAAAAAGAAAAAAATATACAGATCGAGAAGGAAGAAATAAAACTGTCTTTACTCACAGATGACATGACTGTCTACACAGAAAATACAAAAGAATTAACAAAAAAACCTCCTGGAACTAATAAGCAATTATAGCAAGGTTCCAGGATACAAGTTGAATACACAAAACTCAAATTGTTTTTCTATATACACAATAAACAATTAAAATTTGAAATTAAAACACACTGACATTAGCACCCCAAACCTCAAAATACTTAGGTATAAATCTAACAAAACACACATAAGATCTGTAGGAGGAAAACTATAAAATTCTGATTTAGAAGGGCGCCAGGGTGGCTCAGTTGGTTAAGCAACTGCCTTCGGCTCAGGTCATGATCCTGGAGTCCCTGGATCGAGTCCCGCATCGGGCTGCTTCTCCCTCTGACCCTCCCCCCACTCATGTGCTCTCTCTCTCTCATTCTCTCTGTCTCAAATAAATAAATAAAATTTAAAAAAAATCTGATTTAAAAAATCTATAAAGAACTTATCAAACTCAACCCCCAAAGAACAAATGATCCAATCAAGAAATGGGCAGAAGACATGAACAGACATTTTTGCAAAGAAGACATCCAAATGGCCAACAGACACATGAAAAAGTGTTCAACGTCGCTCAGCATCAGGGAAATCCAAATCAAAACCTCAAGGAGATACCACCTCACACCAGTCAGAATGGCTAAAATTAACAAGTCAGGAAAGGACAGACGTTGGCAGGGATGCGGAGAAAGGGGAACCCTCCTACACTGTTGGTGGGAATGCAAGCTGGTGCAGCCACTCTGGAAAACAGTATGGAGGTTCCTCAAAAAGTTGAAAATAGGGCTACCCTATGACCCAGCAATGGCACTACTGGGTATTTACCCCAAAGATACAAATGTAGGAATCTGAAGGGGTACATGCACCCCGATGTTTACAGCAGCAATGTCCACAATAGCCAAACTGTGGAAAGACCCAAGATGTCCATCGACAGATGAATGGATAAAGAAGATATAGTATATATACACAATGGAATATTATGCAGGCATCAAAAGGAATGAAATCTTGCCATTTGCAACGACATGGATGGAACTGGAGGGTATTATGCTTAGCGAAATAAGTCAATCAGAGAAAGACATGTACCATATGATCTCACTGATATGAGAAATTCTTAATCTCAGGAAACAAACTGAGGGTTGCTGGAGTGGTGGGGGGTGGGAGGGATGGGGTGGCTGGGTGATAGACATTGGGGAGGGTATGTGCTATGGTGAGCGCTGTGAATTGTGTAAGACTGTTGAACCACAGATCTGTACCTCTGAAACAAATAATACATTATATGTTAAAAAAAAAAAAAGAAGATAGTAGGAAGGGAAAAATGAAGGGGGGGAATCGGAGGGGGAGACGAACCATGAGAGACTATGGACTCTGAGAAACAAACTGAGGGTTCTAGAGGGGAGGGGGTAGGGGGAAGGGTTAGCCTGGTGATGGGTATTAAAGAGGGCACGTACTAAATGGAGCACTGGGTGTTATATGCAAACAATGAATCATGGAACACTACATCAAACACTAATGATGTATGGTGATTAACATAACATAATTTTTTAAAAATCGAAGAACTAAATAAATGGAGAAAAATTTCATTTTCATGGATAGGAAGACTCAATGCTGTTGAATGTCAGTTCTTCCCAACTTGATCTATTGATTCACTGCAATCCTAATCAAAATCTTAGCACGTTATTTAATGGCTATTGACAAATTGATCATAAAGTTTACACAGAAAGGCAAAAGAATCAGCATAGCCAATGCAGTACTGAAGGAGAACAAAGTTAGAGGACTGATATACCTGACTTCAAAATTTACTATAAAGGTACAGTAATCAACACAGTGTGGTATTCATGAAAGAACAGACAAATAGATCAGTGGAATAAATACAGAACCCAAAAACAGACTCACATAAATATACGATCTTTGACAAAAGGAGCAGAAGCAATACAATAAAGCAAAGATAGACTTTTCAATAAATGGTGCTGAACAACTGAATATCCACATGCAAAAAAAAAAAAAAAAGAATCTAAACACAGACCTTTTTTTTTTAAAAGATTTTATTTATTTATTTGAGAGAAAGAGACAGAGATAGCGAGAGAGCACAAGCCAGAAGAAGGGAGAGAAGCAGGCTCCCCGCTGAGCAGGGAGCCCGACATGGGGCTTGATCCCAGGACCCGGGGATCATGACCTGAGCCAAAGGCAATGCTTAACCAACTGAGCCACCCAGTCGCCCCTAGACACAGATCTTATACCCTTCACAAAAATTAACTCAAAATGGATCGCAGACCTAAATGTAAAATGCAAAACCATAAAACTCCTAGAGGATAACACAGAAGAAAATCTAGCTGCCCGTGAGTTTGGTGATAACCTTTTAGATACAACACCAGATCCATAAAAAAATAATAAGCTAGGCTTTACAAAAATTAAAAACTTCTGGTCTGTGAAAAACACAGTCAAGAAAATGAGAAGACAAGCCATAGATGGGGAGAAAATATTCACAAAACACTGAAAAAGGACTGTTATCCAAAATATACAGAGAACTCTTAAAACTCAACAGTAAGAAAACTAACAAAAACTAGTTAAAAACTGGGCAAAAGACCTAAACAGTTTGCCAAAAAAAAGATACACAGATGGCAAATAAACATATACAAAGATGGAAAACATAAGTCATTAGAGAACTGCAAATTAAAATGAGATACTACTACATACCTATTAGAACAGCCAAAATCTGAGACAATGACAAAATACAAATGCTGAAGAGCATGTGGAACAATAGGAAATCTCATTGTTGGTGAAGACACATACTGGTACAGCCAGTTTGGGCGTCAGTTTGGCAGTTTCTTATAAAACTAAACAAACCCTGACCATATAATCTAGCAATCACACCCAATGAATTGACACCATATGTCCACACAAAAACCTGCAAGTAGATGTTTATAGCAGCTTTATTCCTAATTGCAAAACCTGGAAGCAACCAAGATGTCCTTCAACAGGTGAGTGGGTAAACAGGGTATGGTATATCCAAAAAATGGAATATTAATGCTAAAAAGAAATAAGCTAACAAGCCATGAAAAGATATGGAGGAATCCTAAATGCATATTACTAAGAGAAAGAAGCCAATCTGAAAAGGCTACATACTGTATGATTCCAACTAGATGATGTTCTGAAAAAGGAAAAACTATGGAGACAGTAAAAAATCAGTGGTTGTCAGGGGTTAGGGAGGAGGGGAAAGATGAATAGGCAGAACACAGAGGATTTTCAGGGCATTCTGTATGATACTAAAATGGTAGATACATGTTATCATACATTTGTCAAAATCTACAGAATATATAACACCCAAGATTGAACCTTAAAGTAAATTATGGACTTTGAGTGATAACAATATGTCAGTGTAGGCTCACTGATTGTAACAAATGTACCACTGTGGTGCAGGATGTTGAGATGTTGATAGTGGGGGAGGCGGTACATGTGTGACCTAAAGGTGAATGTGGGAATTCTCTGTTATTTTGTGCTCAATTTTGCTGTAAACCTAAAACTGCTCTAAAAAAGAAAGTATTTTTAAGTCATAAAAAATGTGAATGTACGTAATGCCAAGAACTGTACACTTTCAAAATGGTTAAAATGGTAAATTTTGTTATGTGTACTTTACCACCATTTTCAAAAAGTCATAAAAGGGTTCCAGCCATATTAGGAACCAAGAAGATATTTTATTTAGATGTCTGTCTCCTCTCCATCTCTTCTTATTCAAACTACTGTCTTAGTCCCTCTGAGGTACTGTAACAGAATACCATATACTGGATGGCTTATAAACAACAGAAATTTATTTCTCACAGTTCTGGAGGCTGGGAAGTCCAATATCAAGGTAGATCAAGGCTGTCCAAGATCAAAATGTCTGATCAGAGCCCCCTTCCTAATCTATAGATGGCTGTATTCTTACTGTGTCTTCACATGATGGAAAAAGCAAGGGAGCTTTTATTTTTAAAAAATTATCATTTAAGTCTCCATTAAGGCAATTTTTTTTTAACTACTTCCTTCTGGCTTAGACCTTCTATAGCATTGCTCATTTAAAGTGTGGTCCTAAAACCAGCATCAGTAGCATTAACATCACCTAGGAACTTGTAAGAACTACAGAATTTTAGTCCCACCCTGGAGCTTCTGATCAGAATCTGCTTTTTAACAAGATCCCAGGTAATCAGGATGCATGATTAAGTTGGAGTACAGTATTCTAGAAGACTTAGCACCCCTCTACTTCCTCTGGTAGGTTCCTCACAAGGGGCATGAATTCTAGAAATAAAGAAATAAAGGGAGCAAGGTACAAAAGTCAAATGGATAGGCCACGATTTTATCAAAGGAAAAGGAATAGGGATGCAGTAATGCAAAATAAGATATAAGGGGTATCATGGGGTATAGCTGGGAAAAGAGAAACATTCATGAGAAAAACAGGTGATATACCAAGCCAAGCTGCTTATTTGGTCATTTCTGCAATCTACCACAGACCTACATATTGAGTATTACGTTAAGGTCTTTTAGGAAAATAAAACTCTTACTTTGTGCCAGGAACTTGGCTAAATGCTATATCCATGTAGATGTGTATGTTTTTATGTATTTAATCATTAAAATAAGTCATTACAAAAACTCCTTAAGGGAGAGATAGGGTATTCCTACTTTACATGAAGGGAAAATGAAGTTTAGGAAGCTAGTAACTAGCCCAAAATACTATTGCTTATACACAGCTGAATCAAAATTGGAAATCAGGTATTACCTAGTTCAATGTTTTTTCCCACTGTATCATCCTATGTTGTCTGGAAATTGATTACAAGATCCTAGTGATCCTATAACACACTCTTTCCTGGCACACCACTCTTTTCCACTGTGGGGCCTTTGTATACACTGTTTCCCCTTGGCATTTCTGGCTCCTTTTCATTTCTCAAGGCTCAGAAAGGCCTTTCCTAATTCCTCTTAAATAGATCCCCTTGTTATCCTATTATAGTGTCCTATTTACTTCCTTCATAGCATGTTTTCAACTTATAAATGTATATTTACTTATTTGTTATATCTTTCCTACTAGACTATAAATGCCCTGAGAGTAGAATCTATGTTTCATTCATTACTGTCCCAATACTTAGCATATTGCTTGCTACATAGCAAGGATTCAGTAAGTATTTAAAAAATAAGCAATGTTTACTTTCTGTATGGCACCATATTGGTTTATTCTCCATTAGCAGATAGTGAAAGAAGGGACAAAACTAAATTCACCACAGGGAATTAAAATGAAAAGGTCTCCAGGGTCAATACTGAACATGAAAATAAAATTTATTACCTAAAAATAAGTACCTGTCACCATCACCTAAATTATTGTCTGATAAATAAAACCTAGTTCCTATGTGCCTAGAGTATCTAGGATAACCATTTTGCTACTTCGAAACACAGGGTAATCATATCACTGCTAGTGTGACTTTGTGACTTCACAATAGGCTTTCCACTTTTCCTATTTCACTATAAGAGTATTTACCAGGTTAAATACCAGGTTGTTGAAACACACAGAAATGAAAGTTATATACTAATTCCCAAACACAGCATAGTGTAGTTCCAAAGACAGGATTACACTGTTTCTGGCATAAAAGCAGTAACTGTGTTGAAATAGATTTTTAAATAATGGTTGTTTTCAGGCAGTTGAAAAGAGGGAATTTCTAAGGTCAGTTATTTTAAAGGGGAATAACATGTCTGTATGGCATGTAAATTAAAATAATGAACTAAATTTAAGTAGGTCACTAATTTAAAAAAATTATATCATATAGTAGTTAGCATTGAACAAAGTGCTCCAAATATATTCAGAAACAACCAACCTTTTAATTCTGTGAAATAACATTTACTGCTGCTGGTTACATCAATATGTTTCTTGAAGGAAATTTGGGAAATATTCATATACATAAAAATAAAAATCATCTCAAATCCCAGCAACTAGAGAACAGTTAACATCTTATTCAACAAATAACTATATTTCAGATTGACTACAGTATTATGTAGATATACTCTTAAAGAGAATCTAATTCTCTCTATATATTCTGTGCTTATTCATTTACAGATTTTTGTTCATGCCATTCTCTCTTCAACGAATGAACCCAATCTTAAGCTACTTAAGAATGAGAGCTATTTAACATCTCTGAGCATCTGTTTTACCACAAGATTTTTGTGGGATTTACAGGCTTCCAGTTATGGATGAATAAATCATGGGATTAGGGAATACAGTCAATGACATTGTAATAACATTGTATGGTGACAGATGGTAGCTACACTTGTGGTAAGCATAACAAACAGAATTGCTGAATTGCTATGTTGCTCACCAGAAACTAATGTAACATGGTGTGTCAACTCTACTTCAAGTAAAATAATAATAATAATAATACACATTAAGAGCCTAGTACAGTAGGTGTTATACAAATGATAGTCACTGTTATAGCTAAATGTCACTTCTTTGGTGGAACTTCCACAGATTATTTCAGTCCTTATACTATTTATATGTCACTTACATTATGGTACCTCATCATGAGCCAACATATGTCTTATCTCCCTTACTAGGATCTGAGATGATCTGGGCAATTCCCAGGTCTCCCGCATTTTTAGGGTAGATAGAAACTTAAGGTCAATTCAATAATATTTTTTCAAACTATTATCTGTAAACCATTAAGCTGAGAGACAAAGAGATGAGCAATAAGTCTCAATTTCTGCACTCACACAGCTTATAATCTTGTAGTGGGAAAAGAGACGTTATTTAGTGTAAATGACTCTAGATCCACAAACCCTTTTTTTTGAAACCCCTGGGAATTAATGTGTTTCAGAATTTAGAATTTCTCTAATTTTAGAAAGATAATACAACATATATACTATATTAAATAACCACTCAGTAAGGTCTAGGTCAGTACCATATGATCAAATTTTATTATTTATATAGTAAAAAAAGAGAAAATATATTTACAGTACTGTACTGTAAAAAATACATATATAAGTGGACCTGTGCAATTCAAACCTGTGTTGTTCAAGAGTCACCTGTACAGTACATATTGGAGGAAGAAAGAGAATTGCAGTTTGAACTATATCAAGTAAAATTAAAAGAGTAATTAAAGAAAGTTGAAGGACAGATACAATAGGCTATGTTGCTTGTCAGGATGAAGAGTTTGTCCTTAATCCTGGAGAAAGTAAGTAATTAGGTAGAAATAGTTTGAACAGAGAAATGACATGATATGATTGGTGTTACACTGGAGAAAGATTAACTTGGCAGGATTGATTCAAACTGGAAAAAGGAGAATAGCAGACCAGTGACTAATCTAAAGAAGTCATAAGTATCTTAAGTAGGGTGGTTGAGAAGTAGAATAAGATAACTAAAATTCATAAGACATTTTCATCAACATCATTTTTAATAAAAGTAGCTACCAATATAGTGCTGCATGTCAGATGCTATTCTAAATGCTTTCTATCTCACAAAAGAGTATGGAAGAGTTGAACTCCACTTTATAGATGAGAAGATTAAGGCATAGAAAGTGTAAGTAATCCTACAGTGAGTAAGTAGCATGGCTAGGATTTGAATCAGGTGGGTATGACTTCAAAATTTAAAGGAATATGAGCCCAAAATGACAATGTTAATCTGAAAGCTGGATAAATTAATTTGTGAAAAACTCACCATTCCACCTGACAATAAACTATGATAAGTTAAAAATGTATACTATAAACTATAAAACAAACACTAAAATATCATAAGGAGTTATAACTATTAAGCCAACAAAGGAGACAAAATGGAATCAGTAAGGAATCAGTTAAAAAAAACAAAACACTATACTCAATCTAAAAAAAGACAAACGAGATAAATAGGATTGATGAACAGTCAGGACAGCAAGAAAATAAACAGCAAAATATCATGATAGATTTAAACTCTATCATATCAATAATCATATTAACCATAAATGATCTGAACATGCCAATAAAAAGGTAGAGATTGTCAGAATGGATTAAAAAAAAGCAAGGCCCATCCATATGTTGCCTACAAGAAATCTGCTTTAAATATGAAGACAGAGATAGGTTAAAAGTAAAAGAATGGAAGACGACATATCATGCTAATGCTAATGAATAAAAAGTTGGAGCGACTATTAATATCAGACAAAAAGTCAAAGAGTATTCCTAGAGATAGAGAGGATCATTCTTAATAATAATCAATTCATCAAAAAGACACAAAAATCTAAAATGTTTATGCAACTTATAATAAATAGCTTTGGGGGCACCTGGTGGCTCAGTCGGTTGAGCATCCGACTCGGTTTTGGCACCCCTCATGGTCTCAGGATGGTGGGATCAGGCCGAGTTCTGCATTCAGTGTGGAGTCTGCTTATCTTTCTCCCTCTGCTCCTCCCCCTTGCTCCCTCACTCTCAAATAAATAAAATCTTTAAAAAATAATAAAAATAGCTTTAAAGTACAGCAAAAATAGAACTTCAAGGAAAAATAAAGTGCACAGCTATAATCAGAAATTTCAGCATCTCTTTCAATAATTGATAGAACATGTAGACAGAAAATAAGAATATAGAGGTTCAAGAACACCATCAACCAACTTAACCTAATTGAATTTTTTATATTTTTTATTTATTTATTTGAGAGAGAGTGCGCGAGAAAGAGCACAAGTGGGTGGGAGGGGCAGAGAGAGAGGGAGCCTGAGGTGGGGCTCCATCCCAGGACCCCAGGATCATGACCTGAGCAGAAGGCGGAAAAATAATGGAAGAAAAAAAAATACGAAACCACAAGCTGGTTCTTTGAGAACATCAGTAAAACTGATAAACCATTAACCAGACTGATCAGGGAAGAAAAAAAAAAAGATACAAATTGCCAATATCCAGAATGAGTAGTGTGATAACACACTCCTATCTATAAATTCTATAGATATTAAAGAATAGTTAGGGAGGGCGTCTGACTGGCTCAGTCGGAAGAACATGCAACTCTTGATCTCATCAGGGTCATGAGTTCAAGCCCTACATTGGGTGTAAATTGAGATTACTTAAAAATTTTTTAAAAAGAATAGTTAGGGAATATTATAAACAACCTATCCTAATAAATTCAACATCTTCAGTGAAATGAACAAATTCCTTGAAAGACACAACTAAAGCTCACTCAAGAAGAAATAAATAACTTAGCCCATTGAAAAAGTAAAATACTAGTAAAGGATTTATACTAGTGGAATTCAATACTTATTATAAAAATAATCCCACATGTATATGGTCAATTAATTTTTCACATAAAAAAAAACTGATCTTTACCTCACACCATGTACAAATGGGTCATAGACCTAAATGTAGAATATTCAGTGATATAACTTCTTACAAAAAAAAACAAAATCTTGGGCACCTGGGTGGCTCAGTTGGTTAAGCAACTGCCTTCGGCTCAGGTCATGATCCTGGAGTCCCGGGATCGAGTCCCGCATCGGGCTCCCTGCTCAGCAGGGAGCCTGCTTCTCCCTCTGACCCTCCCCCCCTCTGATGTGCTCTCTCTCTCTCATTCTCTCTGTCTCAAATAAATAAATAAAATCTTTAAAAACAAAAAAAAACCAAAATCTTTGTGACCTTGGGTTAGGTAAAGATTTCCTACGTATAACACCAAAAGTACAATCTATTAAATGAAACACCAGTAAACTAGAATCCATCAAAATTAAGAACTTCTGCTCTTTGAAAGATACTGTTAAGAGAATGAAAAATCTACAGGTTAAGAGAAAATACTCGCAAATCACATGCATCCAGAATAAAAAACTCTGGAAATTCAACTAGAAAACAAATAACCCAATAAATAAATAACCAAAGATTTGAACAGATACTTTACAAAAAAAATATACAAAGGGCATATGAAAAAAATGATCAAATCATTAGTCATTAGGGAAATGCAAATTTAAGCCATAATAAGATACCACTACAAACCTATTAAAATGGCTAAAATCAGAATGGTAAGGATGTAGAGCAAATGAACTCGTAAGTTTCTTGTAGAAATATAAAATGGCACAGTTGGGGCACCTGGGGGGCTCAGTTGGTTAAGCCTCTTGACTATGGCTCAGGTCATGATCTCAGGGTCCTGGGATCTGCCTGCACTGGGCTCTGCGATCAGCAGAGTCTGTTTCTCCCTGTGCCTCTGCCCCTCTCCCTGACTCATGCTTGCTTGCTCTTTCTCTCAAATACATAAATAAAATCTTTAAAAAAAAATATATAAAATGGCACAATCACTTTGAAAAACACCTTGGGACTTTCTTATAAAGATAAAAAATGTCTACTATACAACCCAGCCATTCCACTTCTACATATTTAACTCAGGAGAAATGAAAGCATATGTCCAAACAGTGACTTTTACATGAATGGTCACAGCAGCTGTATTTGTAATAGCCAAAACCTGAAAACAACCCAAATGTCCATCAACAGATGAATGAATAACAAATTGTATCCACTGGAATAGTGTTCATACAATAAAATACCATTCAGTAATAAAATGAACTAATTATGGATGAAACAACTTGGGTGAATTTTAAAATCATTATGTTGAGTGAAAGGAGCCAAACAAAAGAGTATATACTATATGATTCCATTCATATAAAGTTCTAGAAAATGCAAGCTGACCTAGAGTGACAGAAAGTAGATTAGCGGTGGCCTAGGGTGGGAGTTGGGACTGGTGAGGTTGGTGAGGTTGGTGAGGTTGGTGGAAGGTGTAGGGAGAGGTAGGATGCAGAAAATATAAAGGAAGACTAGGAAATTTGGGGGGATTCATTATCTTGTGATGATGGTTTCAAGAAAGCATCCGTAAGTCAAAACTTATCCAATTGTGTTATTGTATGTCAATGATATTTCAATAAAGCTATCAAAAATCCATTTCATCAAATAGCATTCATTAACTATTCCATTATAGTCAATACTCATATCACACTATAAAATGCTTATTTTCTATTACCTATAAACAAAAAATAGATGATTTAAACTTACAATAGTAATATTAGACATCAACTTCAATGTGTGAGAGGATATTGTTTCTCAAAAATTTTTCTGGAAATACACAAGCAAAAAATCTTAAAGACTAACAGATTAAAACAGTGCAAATTCAGACAGGTTCAGGTAGATCGGTGAGCTTTGCTATCCTCTGTCCACAAACAACAGTCCTATTGATTTGAAAATAAATACAGTAATTACCATGGAAAACTGGTTTAAATGTACAACTTTAATAATTCCCATCCCATCACTAAAAATAATACACAACTATAAAATAGAAGATGAGTTGGATTACTAGAAATTTGTAATTTGCCTATGTCAAAGTCAAGTATTTTTCCACAGAATCTATTTCACATGGTGGCAAAATTCCAGACCAGTTCCCAAATCCTATTTAAGCAGTAGGGATTAATTATCCACTCCTTCTTCTGCATCACTGTTTTTCCCTCTACTGGATCACTGCCATCAGCATAGAGACATGCTATAATTTCATCCTTCTTAAAAAAAGATAAAACACAAAAACATACCTCTCTTGGGCCCACTTCTCCCTCCAGCAATTTTAACCCCTCTCCCATTTCTCTGCACTCCTTTATGGGAATATTCCTTGAATGAGTTCTTGGATTCTCTCCTCTTTCTTACTTAAATCTGTCCCATGCAGGCTTTCATTCCCAGTATTGTACCAAACCATCTCACCACTATCAGTTATCTCTCTATCTAATTCTCAGGCCTCTTCTCACTCAACCTCTTAACTACATCTGACACAGGTGTTCACTCCTTGAAAACGATTTTTAAATCCTGCTTTCAGGAGACCTCAAGTTCCTGGCTTGCCTCTAGCACCTTCTCATCTTCTGTACGTCTAAATCTTAGAGTACTTCAGGCAGGACTTAGTCCTTGGACCTATTTTCCTTATTTTTATTTACACTCACTCCATTAGTGAGTTCATATTAAATTTTCTTAAAGTGAGATACATCTATATTTAACTTGAAGAATTTATATGTTTTATTGTCATCCTCAAATAGAATCAACTATAGATAAATCTGCCATTATTTGGGGACGCAGCTGCAAATAAAACCAGATTCAAATAGAAACAAAAATATTAAGTAAAAAAGGTGACTTAATTTTCAATAAGTTATCACCATCTTTAACTTCAATATGACTGATATAGGGAGTTACTTTAAAGTTAAAAGTAAAGTTAAATTAATGAGTACCAAAACAAATAACTTAGTATTTAGTCTAGTCATTTATTAAATTAGAAATATTTAAATACCACACTAAATATTTCATAAAAATGTCAATGATGGCCTTATCTACAGTCCTAGTCCTGTGGGCCTATAACGTAATAGTAACATTCTATATTAATATAGACTTGCTTCAAAAGCTCTTTTACAACAACCATCTCATTTTACCCTACAAAAGACTCCACAAGGATATTACAGTAAATACTGTTTTAACCAGCAGTTTCTGATCCTAACATGACCTCTCACATAACAGTAAGACTTTTAATGAGTGAATTTAATGAATTTAAAATTAGTTGGGGAATCATAAATCCATCCCCACTACAAGTAATATATATTAAAATTCATGTTCAACTGATGGCAGGTCATTAATGTCATCTTTCTGTATTTAGTATAACATTACAACAAAAGAAATTTACATTTTCTTTTTAATGCTAATGAATGAAACCAAGACCTTTATAGACAAATCGGTAAAGAGACATGCTTTATTTCATTTACTTCCATGACTAGACTGACAATGAAAATAAGGATTTTTATGATATTAACACGGATCGACTAAGATATAGGTGCATGGATGTTGGCTGCATTTATCACAATGAAAAAGATTTATTTTTGCAAGCAAGGAGAATGCACTTATAAGTGAGCACTTGCTAGTAGTCCATGACTCCTTTCCTCCCTCCAAGATCTCCACTTCAGATGACATGGCATGTAGTGCTTGCCAACCCCAAATCAAGTGTTAGAAGTATGTAGATTAGAGCAAGGCTTTTCAAAGCGTACTGCACTTCTCTTGAGGGCTCCACTGTCAGTACTTCCAGACCTGAGCACTGAGGAGTTAGCACCTTCCCATCTACTAACTATATGAAGTATCTTATGTACACATTCTTATACAGTTCTACCTCAAAGATCTCCATTTCTGAAATGTTCCTTATTTTATCCTACCCCTTCAACTTCTCATCATAAAATTTTTGTCCTTACACAGTCTTTGTAATCCTTTCACCCTCCTCTATTTTCAAAACCATCAACATCCTTTTGGCTTTGCTTCCCCTCCTACCTCACTAGCATTTCAGATGCCTCTTCAAAGGAAAAGAGCCCCAGACCACAAGACCTTACCTCCTGGTCGCAAAAGAACAGCCATACCAGAATGCAGCATATTATATCCTTTCTGACCACACCTTCAGCATCCCTTTTCTGGTTCTCCTTTTAATTCTTAACTTGTAAATATTAAGTTAGGAGTCAAAAGTTTTGTTACACCCCATTCCTCTACACTCTCTTCTTCATAAATCCATCTATTTTCAAATCTTGCACTATCACCTCAAAATTACTTATACAAACAACCTCAACATCCCTATAAATATTTAATCCTGTGCTATCAGTCTGCCAGACAACAACACAAAAATGTCTCATTAACCCAAATTCAACACATCCAAATTCAAATTCATTTTCCATGACTCCCCAAAAAGAAAATGTACTCATTGTTTGGACTTCTCTATTTCTGGTAACAGCACCAAATCACTTAGAATTTGAGCTCACCTGTAAATTGAAGCAAAGTACCAGATTCCTTACTAATCAATTTGCTAATCTTCTGATTGTGTGTGAATTACTGGCAAAAATAACTACAGGCTCATCAAAGGAATATGATATAGTCATTTTCATTTAATTCCTTTGATGGTACACTAATTTGGTACAATATTTTACTCTGGGCATGGCTTGAACTCTGGAACTAATCTCCAACACATACCTCCAGTTTTGCTACCTAACAAATAAATCAAAATAATTCCATTTTTCCCCTACATCTAGAGAAAGCTTAAGTCAGGTATAAGCATTATGAGAATGGGCAATTAAATTTTGGCTAGCACTGAAAGATTCTGCAGCAGCCTATGCTCAAAGCTTAGTTTGTACCTCATAAAAATGAGAACTCCACCCTGCACAGGTTGAGGATTATATTATCACGTATGTCTATCACAGTGCCTAGCATATAATAAGAGCTCAAAAAGATGGTACTACTGTTATTACTGGTGTCACTATGAAGTCTGGAGCAGTATAGCCAAGTACAGCAGTACAGTCTGGAGCAGGAAGCCATTCTGTTTCTCCAGGCGACTGCTTACAGCACACGTTTCTTAGTGTTATTTTAAATCAATCTATGTCCTACATTCTCTACAGCAATTCTAATTTAGATTACTGTATTATAATGGTTCTTTTAAACCTTTTGAAGTTCTAAAAGTTCCAACATTTTATCATCTAAACTTCATCTTTCAGCCTGCCTTTCATCCCAGAAGTTAGCATAAACATTTTTAGATGGTGATGGTAACTATACTTTTGGTTCCCATGTTATACAACAAAATCAAAACTGCAGAAATACTTAAAATGGGGCGCCTGGGTGGCTCAGTTAGTTAAGCGACTGCCTTCGGCTCAGGTCATGATCCTGGAGTCCCAGGATCGAGTCCCGCATCGGGCTCCCTGCTCGGCAGGGGGTCTGCTTCTCCCTCTGACCCTCCTCCCTCTCATGCTCTCTGTCTCTCATTCTCTCTCAAATAAATAAAATCTTAAAAAAAAAAAATACTTAAAATGTATACCTTAAGTAAACACCTGAGGATTATAGGCAAAGAGGAAGGCCCTGTCTATGCACTAAATTTTTGTACTCTTCGTTTAAAAACTATTACATCTCACTTTACTTCATTCAGGTCTCTGCTCCCCTCACTCTCCCTAACAACCCTATTTAAAGTAGTGGCTCCTCCTATTACTTTCTATATCTATGCCCTGCTTTATTTTTCCTCATAGCACTTATTGCCACCTATCATTATACCATATTGGTACTTGTTTATTGCCTATCTCCCCCACTAGAATGTAAGCCCCACATGAGCAAGGATTTTGTTTTGTTCCCTCCTGAATACTCAGCACTTAGCAGAATCTGGCACCTAACAGCTGCTCAATAAATATTAATTAATTCATTAATTAACTGAGCGGCCAAGACCCTCCAATGATATATAATCTCATTTGGTTTCCTAGAATGCAGGAGATCAGAAGTGACAATTCAGACAGGGAAGCTATTAGAAACAGGCATGTAACATTGACAGAGAAATATTAAGAAAGTTCAGGAGCACCCAGGTGGCTCAGTCAGTTAAGCGTCTGACTTCAGCTCAGGTCATGATCCCAGGGTCCTGGATTGAGCCCCATGTGGAATCCCGTGCTCAGAGGGGAGTCTGCTTCTCCCTCTCCCTCTGCTGCCCGCCCCCATTCATTCTCTTCCTTCAAATAAATAAAATCTTTTTTTTTTAAAAGGAAGTTCAAAGCATCAAACACAATAATGTAGGCCAGCAATGTAGGATAACTTATTATATGATACATAATCCTATATCCTCTAATAACCAACATCTTTGTATTACAACAAACTACAATAACAATAGGTTTTCATAAATGAGTCAATTAATCAGTTTAACCCAGAGCATCTATACATATAAGGCTTCAGTAGATGACAGGGAATCTTTATCACTAAGACAAAGTTATATTACATTCCATATACTTTTTTTTTAAGGAAATAGAGAACTGTATAATACTTTCAGAACTGTTCCCATAAAAAGTAATTAAAAACAAATTTTACTTTTAAAGGGAGAAGATATAATTTTTAGAAAAGACATGTAAGTGGAATCTCTCAATTCTCAGGGAAGTCAGATGAAGGAACCATTACCACATTTTACAAGTTTAAAAATTAACCAAATTTTCTTTTTTTTTTTAAATTTCAATATTGACCTATAGATCATTAGATTTGCAATAGCCTATCCTCATCTTTGTTAAGTGTATAAGATTTTATTTTATTTTATTTTAAAGATTTATTCATTTGAGAGAGAGAGAGAGAGAACATGGTGGGGGGGGGGAGAAGGGGCAGAGGGAGAAGTAGACTCCCCGCTGAGCAGGGAGCCCCCTGCAGGGTGATCTCATGACCCTGAGATCCTGACCCGAACTGAAGGCAGACACTTAACCAACGGAGCCACCCAGGAGTCCCAAGTGTATAAGAATTTAAAAATTAAAAATAGATTAGTGCATCTTTCTGTTTAGCACCATTTTGTCAATACTGGTAAAGTTACACTTAACCCAGGATGCACATCTCTCTTTAAGCCATAAGCTATTCAGAGATACTATATAGTTAAAAACCTTGACAACAGTCTTTCTCTATTGCAAGATTTATGCATAGTAAGCCAGAGATTCTGAAACATTAAAGTATACACCAATCACCCAGGGATCTTGTTAAACTGACTCAGTACGTTCTGATTTAGCAGATATGGAGTAGGCCTAATATTCTGCATTTCTAACAAGTTCTCATATGATGCTGACACTACTGGTCCACGGATCACACTTCTGAGTGTCAAGTCACTAAAAACTATGCTATCTTAAAAATTACAATATTATTTGGAGAATAATATTGAAATAAGTAAAGTATCTGAATACTATCTTATCAAGTGTTTCAGAAATATATTGAATGCCTGCCCAGTTGCAGAACTATATAAAAACAGCTTTGCTTATTTTTCTTAGTTATCTTCATAAAACCTAATGTATTCTATCATATGTTAAACAATATTCACTATAAACTCCTATCAACATATTATTCCATCAAGTTTTTGAGGTGTACTTGTTACTTAGCTATCTCCCTCAGGATCAACTGTGCCCCCTTTCTCAGAATTATCAATAAATCATAATATTTACTTTCAAAACACTGTCCTAGGCAGCCTGATCTCAAGCTAGTTAATTACCAAGGTGCTTGATTATTATTAAGCCTCAGAGTTTATATCACAATATACCTAAGTTACCTTTTACATAGTGTTTTACAGTTTACAAATACCTTCTAATGTATCTTTTTTTTAAAAAGATTTTATTTATTTATTTGAGAGAGAGAGAATGAGAGAGAGAGCATGAGGGGGGGAGGGTCAGAGGGAGAAGCAGACTCCCCGCCGAGCAGGAAGCCCAATGTGGGACTCGATCCCAGGACTCCAGGATCATGACCTGAGCCGAAGGCAATCGCTTAACCAACTGAGCCACCCAGGCTCCCCTTCTAATGTATCTTTAATCCTTACAACAGCTCTTCCAGGTGGTGGTTATCATTCACATTTTACAAATGAGGAAACTGATCAGAAGTAAAATGGTCCAAGATTACCTAATAAGTGGGAAAGTACTAAGAATTAAACCCAGTCTTCTGGTTTAAGGATGCCAATTCCCTAATCTCTGGGTAATTACAGGAGATATATATAACTGAAAAATAGCCATTAAAATCAAAACTGCAGTTTATTCAAGGAGAGTTTATTAGAGCATGGCTTGCCATATAAAAGAAAGGAAGCAATCTAAACATCTAACAGTGGGGAACAAATGAAATAAATTTTGGTATATCCGTACGGTGGAATACTACACATTTTTTTTTTTTAATATATGGTTACTTTCAGGTTCCACTCCAACATGTAAAAAACTTGGATGTCATCACTCTTCTCTCTCAACAAAATAAAAGCTGAACAACCTGAAAAATAATGGACTTTTCCTAGATCCTTGGGATACTGAGGCCAGAGGACACTCATCCAAGAAACTAGAAAGAATGTTAAATACAGAGAATATAGATAAGCTAACCAAAGTGGAAGGCAAAGAAGTCAGGAATTGATATAAACACTTAAATGGTAAATTGAACAAGTTGCTGGAGGCTGATTGTGGACTAGTTTGAGAGTTTAAAACTCCTGGGGGTCTAGTCTGAGGGGGCTGGTAACACTTTCCAAGGTTTTATGCCCCACAAGTTTCTCACAGTGAGAATCAAAGAAAGATCTCCTCTGCTTGGCTGGGGTAAGGAAAAAAATAACATTTTGAAACAAGTCCATAGAATTCTCCACAAGAAAAGCCTATCTAGCAAAGGAAAAGACTTCATCAGAGCCTCATCCAACTTGGAGAAATGAAAACTACCCAATTCCTGCCCACTTTTGCCTTACTGACATACCCATAGTCGGGGCAAGAGAAGCTGAGAAGCACTTGTGGAGGTCCAGGGGCACAGGCCAAGTAAGAGATTGATATCTAAACATAGGACTATAGGGGTGCCTGGCTGGCTCGGTCCAAAGAGTATGTGACTCTTGATCTTGGGGCTGTAAATTTGAGCCCCACGTTGGGTGTAGAGATTACTTAAAAATAAAATCTTAAAAAAATTCACATAGGATCATAGACTACTTCCCTACTTCCCACACCTTACCACCACATTAACAGGGCTCCTATATAGTAACAGGATTATAGCTAAAAAAAAAAACCCCAAAAAACAAAAAACAAAACTATAAGGCTCAGACTAATATTTAAGAAGGTATTTCTAGGGAAACCAGAAGATAAGAAGGGAAACAATAACAACAACACTAGAGGAAATTGAAACCTCTGACACCTACAGCTACAGCTACAGCAAACAGTAAACACAACCTAATTCCTAGTTAGAGAAATATAAAACCTCGTACAAAAGACCTACCTTCTTCAGTTTCTATTATTATCCTATGTATCATGTCTGGCTCTCAACAAAAATTTATAAGGCATGCTAAAAGGAAACAAAAGCATACTCAGAAATGACAAAGCAAGCATCAGAACCAAATTTGGATAAAGGAGATTTTGAAATGATCAGACTGGGAATTTACAATAACTATGATTACCATGCTAAGGGCTCTAATGGAAAAAGTGGACAACATGCAAAAAGAGGTGAAATATAAACAGAAAGATGAAAACTCTATGAACCAATCAAAAAGGAACATTAGAAAAAAAAAAAACTGTACCAAAAATGAAGAATGTCTTTGATAGGATCATCTAAGCTGGACACAGCTGAGGGAAGAATCAATGAGCTCAAAGAAGGATCAACAGAAACTTCCTAAACTAAAATGCAAAGAGAAAAAGAGAATGAAAAAAAAAAACAAAACAAAACAGAATACCAAGAACTGTGGGACCATTAAAGAAGGTGTAACGTATACATAAGAATACCAGAAAAGAGTAGAAGAAATGTTTGAATAATGCCTGACAATTTTCCAAAATTAATGACAGAAGCCAAACCATAAATCCATGAAGGTCAGAAAATATCAAGCAAAGACAAATACCAAAATATCCATACCTAAGCATATAACACTCAAACTGCAGAAAACTAAAAACAAAGAGAAAAACACTGAAAGATGTCAGGAAAAAAAAACAAAACACTTTACCTATATAGGAACAATGATGAGAATTATGTTGGACTTCTTGTCCGTAACCATGCAAATAAGAGGGTTGAGTGAAATATTTCAAGTGTTGAAAGAAAAAACCACCAACCTAGAATTTGTCATTAGAGAAATTATCCTTCAAAAATGAAAAGAAATACTTTCTCAGCCAAATAAAAACTGAATTTGTCACCAGTAGACCTGCCTTGCAAGAAAAAAGTTCTCTAGAGAAAAGCAAAATGACATAGGTTAGAAACTCTCCAATCTACATAAAGAAAGAGCTACACTAGCTACACTGAATGAAGAAATGAAGGGAAGATAAAATATATATTTTTTTAATTCCTGAATCTAACAGATAATTGTTTGTTCAAAGTGATCACCAAGTTCCGGGTGATTATAGCATACAGATAAGCAAAATGAATGGCAGTAATGTTCTAAGGGATGGGAGAGAGAAACTGGGAATTCTCCATTATAAGAAACCTGCAATACCTGTGAAGCGGCATTGTGTTATTTATGTTAAGTGGGCAACCT
The DNA here is from genome assembly GCF_002201575.2 of Neomonachus schauinslandi. Classification (NCBI taxonomy): domain Eukaryota; kingdom Metazoa; phylum Chordata; class Mammalia; order Carnivora; family Phocidae; genus Neomonachus; species Neomonachus schauinslandi. The sequence goes on along the minus strand of NC_058410.1, from coordinate 50,961,696 downwards.
CTAGGACAACCATTAACAAATATTTTAAAAACAAGTATAATTGGTACTCTAAGAGAGGAGAGAAAATGGAACCATATAAAATGCGAATTAAAGCCAGAGAAGGCTCAAAAAGAGGAAAAAAAAAAAAAGAAATGAAGAACTTAATGAAAAGTTACAAATATGACTGATATTAATCCAACTATATCAATAACCACTTTAAATGTAAATGGTTCAAATACACCAATTAAAAGACAATTTCATAACAATCCTTAATGTATATACACATAACAACAGAGCACCAAAATATGTGAGGCAAAATCTGATAGAACTGCAAGGAGAAATGGATGAATTCACTATTATAGAAACTTCAACACCCCTCTCTAAGTAACTGACAGATCCAACAGACAGAAAATTAGTAAGGATAGGGTTGAACTGAACATCATCATCAATCAACTGGATCTAATTGACATTTATATAGTACTTCACCCAACAAGAGCAGAAACCACATTCTTCTCAAGTTCATATAGACCATTCACCCAGACAACATTCTGGGCCATAAAACACACCTTCCAAAAAAAATTTTTTTTAAGATTTTATTTATTTATTTATTTGACAGAGAGATAGAGCCAGAGAGCACAAGTGGAGGGAATGGCAGAGGAAGAAGGAGAAGCAGGCTCCCAATTGAGCAGGGAGCTCAACGGATGCGAGGCTCAATCCCAGGACCCTGGGATCATGACCTGAGCCGATGGCAGACACTTAACCATCTGAGCCACCCAGGCGCTCCACACCTTCCAAAATTTAAAAGAATAGACATCATACAATGTATGCTCTCAGACCACAATGGAATTAAAATAGAAAGCAACAGCAGAAAGATAAGTTAGAAAATCCCAAAATATTTGGAGATTAAACGCCACACTTCTAAATAACACATGGGTCAAAGAAGTCTCAAGAGAAATTTTAAAACATTTTGAAGTAAGTGAAAATGAAAATACCACTTATCAAAATGTGTGGAATCCATCAAAAGTAGTGCTTAGAAGGAAATTAACAGCACTGAATGCATACAGTAGGAAAGAAAGATCTAAAATCAATAATCTCAGGTTCCATCTTAAGAAACTATAGAAAAAGCAAGCAGAAGAAGCAAAGAAATCAACCAAATTGAAAACAGGAAATCAACAGAGGAAACAAATGAAACCAAATGATTCTTTGAAAATATCAACAAAATTGGTAAATTTTTAGCCATGTATTATGATATATCACAAAGCTTTTATTTTAGTTTTTAGAATAAGTAAGTGCTAGTCTTCATCCTCAGCTAAAATATAAATGCTTCTCTTGTTCCTTTATTCTTTAACCTTTCCACAATTTTCTAACATCATCTCTAGCACATGTATGTTACAAAACTTATCCCTGCCCAAAAAATATATAACACATATAAGATAAAGAGTCTTATTAAAGAGTGGAAAACAAAAAGCTTACTTTTGTAGCATAATGTAAAAAATAACAGACTTCATATTTTTGGTAGAGAAATCAAATAAATTAATCTGTGCCCTGACATGCAAGCTTTTTCTTTTCAAATGAGTTCGTCAGTATAGAAACATTAACTTATTAGAGTAGACCTGAGTAACTGTTACTCAAGAGGAAAGAATGGCAGAAAGCTATACCATCGTCAAACATACCCAAAATAAAGCATTGCTGCCATCATCACCTAATAGGGGTCAACTGCACCCAACCTCCACCTCCTTAGAATTCCATTAGAACCATTAGTTTAAGAAGTGGTACTTTATCAGCACAGGGTTGCAGGAAAAAAAAATGGGATTTTAAAATCTGTGTTCAAATTTTACCTCTACCATTTTTATTAGCCATGTGACCTTATACAAATTAATCTATGACAGGACTTGGTTGGTTGGCTGCCAAGTACAAGAAATATAATTCCAACTAGTTTATGGGAAAAAAAAAAAAGGACAACTTATCATAAAAATTAGTAGCAGCAATAGTATTAACACTTGGGTGTCTCTGGGGCGCCTGGGTGGCTCAGTTGGTTAAGCGACTGCCTTCGGCTCAGGTCATGATCCTGGAGTCCCTGGATCGAGTCCCGCATCGGGCTTCCTGCTCGGCAGGGAGTCTGCTTCTCCTTCTGACCCTCCCCTCTCTCATGTGCTCTCTCTCATTCTCTCTCTCTCAAGTAAATAAATAAAAAAATCTTTAAAAAAAAAAAAAAAAAACACTTGGGTGTCTCTTGGAACCCAATCTCAGGACCATGGACAAAGACAGGTGACTACAGCTAAGACTGTGTATCTGCTTCTCTCTCTCTTTTTTTTTAAGATTTTATTTATTTATTTGACAGAGAGAGATAGCGAGAGCAGGAACACAAGCAGGGGGAGTGGGAGAGGGAGAAGCAGGCTTCTCCCCATCGAGCGGGGAGCCCGATGCGGGGCTCGATCCCAGGACCCTGGGATCATGACCTGAGCTGAAGGCAATTGCTTAACAGACTGAGCCACCCAGGCGCCCCCTGTATCTGCTTCTCTTGTTCTTTCTTCCAGATGCCCATGTTTATCTAGTTCACATGACAAGAAACAACACCATTAACAGTTTCTGGATTTTATATCTTACAGTTTCAATCACTAGAGCAAAAAACAAATTATTCAAACCTCTAGGCACTTAGAATTCAGGAAAAGCTCTGAGTGTCCTCCAGGTTAGTGCAGGTGTATAGAACTGCTATAAACTACAGAAATGGGCAGAATTGTGACTGATCTCCCAGAGTGATCTTTTTAAAAGACAGATCTGACCCAGTTGTTAACCTGATTAAAACCTTTCATGGCTTTCCCAATATACTTACAATCCACAACCCTAGTTGAAACAAGACCTATGTGGGCCTTACATGTCTGGCCCCTGTTTACATTTAACAACCTTGTTACATTAAGCCACAATCCCTCTTGCTAACTACATAGTTGAGTTTTATCTACTTTGGCCTTTTCTTAGTTTTTAGTAGAATCTACCAAGCTCTTTCCCACCTCAAAATTGTTGAACATGTATTCTTTGCATTCTCTTCCTTTTTCACATAGCTAACTTCCACTAATTTTTCCTCAAAGAACCCTCCCTGACTCCCAAGGTAAATTAGGTTCCCTGTTCTTCTCCTTTATAGCATTCACTACAATTCCTAATTACAGATATGTGTATTTGTTCAGTATCTGACTTTCTTACTATACTGTTAACTCCAAGAGAGGGCACCTGGGTGGCTCAGTCGTTAAGCGTCTGCCTTTGGCTCAGGTCATGATCCCAGGGTCCTGGGATCGAGCCCCGCATCGGGTTCCCTGCTCGGCGGGGAGCCTGCTTCTCCCTCTCCCACTCCCCCTGCTTGTGTTCCCTCTCTAGCTCTCTCTCTCTGTCAAATCAATAAATAAAAAATCTTTAAAAAAAAAACAAAAACAAAAACAAGAGAATTGAGACCTCTGTTTTGCTCTCCATTGTATACTTCTAGCACCCAGCTGGCCCTCAGTAATTATGTGCTGAATGAATAATTGGTTTAGCATATGACAAGTGATAACCACCACTAGACTGACCAATTATAGATGAGGGGAAGTGTAGCAGGCAGGCAGAATTACTGTTATCAAGTTATTAAAATGGTTGCTCCACAGTAACTTACTGAGGAAAGGGAAGAGAAAGTGGTTCCCAGAGAACCTGTGCTTCTGCTGAGCAGAATAAACAACTTATTTATTTCAGTTAACCCTCTTTTTCCATTAAATTCTAATAGGACTATGATACCAATTAAATAAAATAATAAATACAATGGTAGCTACACAGCGACTTGTATATATAGCAAGCATGTAATTTTTTATCTACTTAGGAAAACATGTTACCTATTATTTTTTGAGTATTATTAACCTCCAAATAAGAAGTTAATTAAAAATCTACAAAATACTCCAATGTGTATGACCAACATAGCTGTGTTTCATGACACCTTTTCTCACAGAATCCTGATCTTTCCACCTAAGAGAATTACTTACCTTGTTATTCTCAAATATCTCAAATATCCATTTAACTTACAGAACAAGTTCTAGAAACACAAAAATGAAGCAAAACAAAACAACCAACCAAAACAACAACAAAACTGTTTCTGTCCTCAAGGAATCCATAACTCACTTTCTCACTCTGCCTCCAACCCCACCACAGCCATCCTCCTGCCATGCCCAAAGTTCCAGAGCACCCAATGTAAGACTGCCAGATTTAACAAGTAAAAATGCAGGATATCCCATACAGTACGTGACAACCCTATTCCCAAGCCATATTCCATCACTTTACCTTCATAAACCCATTCCAAAACCTTGGTTCCAATATTTTTCCTTATAAAAAAAATTTCTCTGGAGTCACTGGATATAAAGGTATAAAATTTCTCCAAGGTATAAATAAAATTTACCTTGGCTTTATTTAAAGGCTGTCAGTAAAAAACTCAAAAGAAGAAAACAAAGCAAATCATCTTAACTCAGTTTCTTGGTGGTACTAGGAGTTAAAAAATAAAAAAGAATAAAAATAAAAGCAGACAAACAACAAACATTACAAAAAACTCCTTTAAAAACCCTAAGATGTCTTGCTTCCAAGAACAGGCATGTGAGAAAAAGATTAAGACTATAATCATTTCAAAGGTAGATCCAGAGAGAAGGAATTCCCTGAGAGGAGGTACAGAAGCAGCAACATTAGAAAGGAAAAATGAACTCTCAGAAAAAAGTGGCTACACTGAGCTTTTGAATTTTATTTGTAACTGAAAGGAACATCAGAGATTATCTACTTCAACCTTCTCATTTTACAATCGAGAAAACCAAAGACCCTGAAAAGTAAAATGACTTGTCAAATGTCACATAGAAGACCCTAGCTCCTTCCAATTTCTCTTTCTCTCACCTCTTGCCCTATACAATGTAAGGCTCACCGAACTGAGGAAGATCCTCCTCTTCATATCCAGTGGATATTAGAGAACAAGTTCCTAATGATGTTGTCATGTCTAACACAAGAGAAATGCATTCTTAGAATTTCAAAGAAAATTCTGAATGTATTTTCTGAAAGAAAAACTGTTGTATACAGTGTAGGTATTTTCAATATAATATTTACCCTAATTATTATTAATATAATTCTCTAGTATTATAAATCTTATAATTTAGGTACATTAAGGGTTAAATTTGGTGGGCTGCCTGCAAATCTAACCACCAAGAATATTGTTTTTGAGGAAGTTCCAAGTTCTAAACCATTTTACAAATTTTAAAATACATATCTCATGCTAAATTAGGAACCAGTAATACACAATGAATCAAAATTATAAACTGAATGTGATAAATTAAAAATACAAGATTCTTCACTTTATAAAAAGCTCTACCTCAGGGGTCATTTATTTTTAAAACTTGGTATTCAGGCACATTTTGCACAGGATATAATTTACATACATCTTTTTAATAATATTTCACTAGAAAACTGAAGTAAGCAAAAAAAAAAAAAAAAAAAACCCGAAACATTTCTATACTTACTAATTTAGGAAAAACAAAAAAAAAACTTTAATGTATATTTTCATGAAGTGACCTATAAGAAGAAAATTAATCATTTTAAGAATGAAAGGTTCACAATCCACATTACAGTATATAGATATTTAGTAATCTTCCAAAAAATGTGTCGGTAAAGGGATTCTATCTGAACAGGTAAATAAACTTCAAAGAACCTCCAAAACATTTTCTTTTCTCTTGAAATAAAGCTATGTCTCATGAATTAAAATTTGATAAATCTATTTTTAAAAATTTCTATTCAGTCCATTAAATCAATGGATATTCTTCACTCATTCATTTTATTTGTCTACCAACAACAAAAATGAGCCCCTACTATTTGCTAAACACTATGCTGGCAATTTTGGATTTATGACAGTAAGATTCAGGTTAGTTTCTGTCCTCAAGGACCTTAGAAAAACCTTTAATTACCTGTATTTACCCAAGTGATAATGACAGCTGAATTTTAAGTTGGTCATTTGCAAAAACATTAAAAATGTAATCAAATTCATTCTCAAAAAAAGAAACTATACAATAGTAATTTTAAAGACATTTAAATAAACTCATCATCTATATGAAGTTTCCCTACAAAGTAACCAAAAATATGGCTTTGGCAAAAGTTCTAATAATATATTTTATTAGTAGCTTTTGCTATAAAAATTAACTGAGCTAATAATACTCCAATAAGGAGATCAAAAGCTATTATTACCATCTCTGTGATAATGAAAACCAAACACTCGGAAATGGATACCTTAACCTATTCTGAAAATGAAGAAAAATGTATAATTAAATATAGTATTATACAACATTAATACATTATATATGAGTATGCAATTATTTACAAACTTGAATAATAAACAAAACTTCATATCATACCTTATAAATGATCCCAACTATGCATTTTGGATCACGTCATCTGTAAATTTTTCAATGAAAAAGCCTTAATGTTTCCTGGAAATTTTTTTTTTTTTACAAACTTAATTCAAGATTCTACTTGTTTATTACCAAGTCATGTAACTTTTTTCATCAATATGAACTATATCTACAGTTATATCTACATATAGGTATTTACTACAGTACCTATTAAATTTGTAATTATTAAAAACTCTTGATAGATGAGAAACATTTTTCAATTTATAACCATATATCTCCAAAGCAAAATTCAATGTAAATCAGCCATTCTAACATGCCAGGGACTATCCTAATAACATTTTTTTCCTTGTATTTTACCCTGAAATATTTTCATCATCCATCAGCTAAAATATATAAATTTTCTTTAAAAGCATTATGAAAACATCTTTATTGAATTTATGCATACCACTCAGTGACATAAATGGATATTATCTCCATTTACATATAAGGAAACCAAGGCACAGAGGTGTCCATTTTGTAAATTGCAAGGTCATTTCCTAACCAAGCAACTGATCCTACACCATCAAGTTATATTTTATGTGCGCCACTTCCAAATGCCATAAAACAATTACTGTACCTTAAAACAACTGCCTCTGCAATGCCTATTGGCAATTCTGTTTTATCAAAAGGGTTATGGCAACAAGCTTAAATGAGAAAAGCCAGAAGGGGAGGATTACAAAAAAAAAAAAAAGAAACACTTATTTTTGGCAGTGAATCATTTATTTTTAGATAACAAGAGGTAAACAGTTTTTAACATAATAATCAAGTAACCAACAGCTGTTTCTTCCGTTTTCAAAAAAATATTCCATCTTTCAGGTAGATCATGCAAAACTGGAGCCTGCCCATCCTTGGAGAGAGAAGTTAGAAAAAATGAGAAAAAAAAATTCTACAAGTAATTAAATACATGATATTGCAAAGAACTGACTGAAAAATAAAATTTAAGAGAAATTAGCGAATGCTCATTATGGCAGTTGAAACCCCACCTTAAATATTAAATGCTTCCTTTCTTTCAACTGAAGGCTATGGTCAGCAATAAATTATTACCGAAAAATAACGAAATACAAAACTTTTTACTCAAAACTTGAGAAATTTTATATCAAGTGCTTTATTCAAATATTCACCATAAAAAAAGAATACTTTGCTAACAGAAACCTAGAGCATACGGGAAAAACTGTTCCTGAGAGTTCAAAGACAGACTGCATTTATAATTATGAGATAGTACTATCAACAGTTAGAAAGATGAAAGTTACCTATCACCCATATTAAATTTAAGAACATTAGATGCGTTGAATAACCAATAAATCAATTACCGCACAAAAAATAAGACTTAACTAATGCGTGAATCTAACACCAAAGAAAAAATTAAATTATAAGCCAAAGCACACCTTATAAAGAAAGGGACAGGATCAGACTGAGTCATATTAAAGTATCTAGTCTAGCTGGGGATTAGTTAATTAATCAGCTATAAGACAGGTTGTGAATGTTCAGGTCAGATGTGCTTTCTTTTCATCATTATTCCAGTTCATCACCCGCAAGTGCATGCAAGAGAAGGCGTCAGAGTACCGAAGCTAGGGGGCATGCTGTAGCAAGGGGAAAAGAAAAATGGGAAAGGTGCAATGGATGCTGCATAGTTGAATAATTATCTGGGTGGCACAATGGGCGAGTCCTGCCGACAGCGGAGCTGAGTAAGCGGCTCCCTAACTCTGCCCGAGGCACTCCCCCATTACCAGGCATCCGAGGCGACCTCCCCGCTTCGCCCCCTCTTCCGGGGAAGAAAGGGATCCCCGCACTCGCTTTACCTTTATGTCTGTAATATAAAGACGCGCGGCGCAAACACGCAAACGCACTAGCCGGCTTTACAGAGCCTCCCGCACGTAGCGCAAGCGGGGGCTTCTCTGCCACCCGGTGCTGCAGCCGCCCCCAGAGCGAGGAGGAAAGGGGGTGCCGGCCAGGGCAGGGGCGCTCAGGCGGTGGCACCCCAGGTGAGACCAGCCGTCTCCCCACCTACAGCAGCCTCGGGCGGTCCCTGCAACCGAGACTCAGGCGCGCCGGCCGGCGGCTGTCTCCCTCGGCACCCAGCCGGGCTGGCGGGTGGGCGGCCGGAGCTCCGGAAACCCGCGAATGGGGGTGGGGGCCGTCGCGGGGGAGGCGCGCCCATCCCCGTCACCTTTGCCGGGCAAGAGCGCCACACACACCTCTCTCCGTTCTGGCCAGTGAGAAAGAGTTCCTCTCCCAGCACCCTGTCCCCACCAAAAAACAATTCCTGAGAGACTCGCGCTCACCGTGAAATCATGGGGGGCTCTTGCCTTACCCCGTCTTCATGCTTCGGTGGCGGCCGCCGGTGCCCCTCAGCTCCCGGGACTCCACCTAGAGCCTCCAGGAGCGACAGTCTCCGGCGTGGAATCCGCTCGGGGCAGCGGCCGAGGCACCGGGCTACTGGGAACGCCGCCTGCGGCGCCCGCCGGTCGCCGGACCCACCGTGTGCTCGACGCGCGAGCGAACAACACCGAGAACCGCCGCCGCCGCCGCCCCCCGCCCGCCCCCTCCCCGCGCGCGACGCTCCACAACCGGGCGCGGGGATCCGCGCCTGAAGCAGGGGGGACCGCTGGCCCTCGCCGCCTATTCTCCCATCCTTCCCAACAGGAGCTATTCTCCACCACTCAGGGTCTTCCAATTTAGATTCTCACTTTCCTCTTCAATTCCCATGCCAGGTGCAGCCGTGGTGGAAAACTCAGCCTCCACCCACTCACCCAACAGAGGGAATGAATACGGCTTTCCCCCCCATTTCCTGAGGCTGTATGGTATTGCCCAATCCTCAATTTGGGGGAAGGGGACGGAGAGAACAGTGCTTGGCCTGGGAGTGAGGGAAGATGATAGCCAATTGAATGAACCATCCATTCAGGGGAGGAGTCAAAGAGAGGCCTGCCCACTTCGCCCCGCCCCTCGCTCCAAACTACACTTCCCATTGTGCCTCTCCCAATTCCCGCCGCGCTGCACGCCGGGAGTGTAGGACCTCGCGGCCTCAAGGTATTTCGGAACTCGTAGTCTTTAATCTAGCCACCTAGGTCCTGAAAGCTATAAGGTATTATATAATTCTCTCTATTTCCCTGGATAAATGTTTTCATATTCTCAGTTCTCTTATATATATTCAAATGCTAATTAGTGTACAACTTAAAGTTTCGTAAGTGAATTCTTAGCAAAGGAAGTAAATAATGTGTGTTATGGTCATCTGTCAGGACCTGGAAGCTGCTTCTTCCGCCCGGGCCTGGTCTCCGCAGAGGATCTGTTGCCGTCATGTCGGCTGCAATTGCAGCTCTGGCTGCGTCCTACGGTTCCGGTTCAGGGTCCGAATCGGACTCGGACAGTGAGGGCGGACGGTGTTCCCTGCCAGCCGCCGACTCCCTCATGCACTTGACGAAATCAGCTTCGACCAAGCCCTCTGTGGCAGTGGCGGTGGACTCGGCTCCGGAGGTGGCAGTTAAGGTAAGCTCTTTGGCCACTGATGCAGTGCGGGACTTGTCTGCTTCTGCTCCAAAATCCGGCAGTCTCTTGTTAGGCCCCGGGTTACCTCTTCCTCAGTGCTGAGATATAAGTTGCTAACGCTCGGATCTCTTCTTCTACATGCATCTGCCTCGGGAGAAGCCGAGACTTGGATGTTCAGGACAGCTCTCCACTGCTCCCCGCTCTCACCTCCCGCCAGCAAAGTGGGAAGGGGGGGGGGGTCGTGAAATTTGAACTTACTGTGATTAGGATGTGGCCTGGGTAGAGCAGGTTTAAATCAGAACTTCCCAAACTAGAGCATGTATCCTCACTTGAAGTGAGTAATGGCCCGGCTTGGTTTTGTTTCTGAAGTCAGAACTAGATTCTGATCCCGGCTCCACCACTTCTGTGAACCTGGGTAAGTTATACAACCTCCACTGTGTCATCGCCTGTACAATGGAGATAATTTTAGAAGTACGTATCTATATGAGAGAGTTATGTAAAACGTAAGTGAAATGATACAAATGTAGCTTATAGCAAAGAGCTTAGTGTCTAATAAAAGTACAATAAATGTTAGTTTAACCCTTGTGATTATATATGTCAGTACAGTGAGAAAAGGCCTTGGGCTTAAGAAACGGTGTGCTTGATCCCAGTTGAGGAAGGTGATAGAGGAAGAAATTGGGTTGTGTGGATCATTTAACAAATATTTACTGAAGACATGTTATTTGCCAGGAACTATTCTAGGGGCTGAAGACACAGAGGCCAACAAGCTAGACATCTTTGCATACATGCTAGTGGAAGAGGAAGCCAATAAAATGTGAGCAAATAAAGTGGTTACAGATTGGATTGAGTACTGTGAAGGAGTACTTACTCCATGATAGAGAGTAAGATAGGATTATGACTTCCATAGATTGGTCAGGGAAGTCTTTTCTGAAAAAGCAGCTTTGAAGAAGGAGGAGAAGCCAGCCATGTGCTAGATAAGGGGAGAGTTTCCAAAGGAGACAGCAAGCTTTGAGAGACAAAGAGCCTAGGTGTGTTTGAAGATCTGAGGAAAGGTTGGTGTGTCTAGAAACAGAGAAAAGCATCCACCAATTGGTAGTATAGGCCCAGTAGAGCCTAATGGGGGTGATCAGAAGCGCAAGATGTGGTGATGGGAGGCAGTGTGCAAAAATTACTTTGTACGTAAGATGTTTCTTGTAGAATTGTCAAATCAGTATGTTGTACACCTGAAACTAATATAACATTGTATGCGAATTATACTTCAGTATAAAAAAAATCAAACCAAAAAAAAAGGTGTTCCCAAGTCTAGTGTTATAACTCTAAGTCTTCTGCAAGTTTTTATGAATTTTACTTTTTATTAATAGAATGGTATGAAAGAATGCTTAGGATTCTCCTATCTTTATAACAAAACAAACTCCCCAAATTTGTTTCACTCCAGCAACCTCCTGAGTTGTCATTCTTTGCACAGCTTAGCTTTCAGAGCTCTCACTTCATCTCATTTTCTCCTCAACCAAGTGCAACCTAGCCCTAGCCTCTTAGGAAACTTACTCTCCCTAAGAAATGTTGAGAACGTGTCAGGTTCTGCCATCTGACTTGAATATCTGCATCAAGTGACACTATTAAATAGGTCTTGTTTCTTGAAAATTTCTCTCCCTATGGCTTCCATAGGGCCATCCTCAGTCTTCCGAAACCCTGCTCTGCTGTGCTCATTTGTATGTTTCCTTAGTCCCCCTTTCACCTCTCATATTCTCTCATGCCTTCAACTTCAGTCTGTGCTTCTGATGCCTCACAGGTGAACACTATGAAGTAGTTCACACAGGCTCTGGAATCAAGACTGTCAGGATTCACATACTGCTCCCGCACTCACCCAAATGGTCACCTTGGATGAGTTACTTTTTTTCTTTAAGATCTTTTTTTTTTAAAGATTTTTATTTATTTGAGAGAGAGAGAATGAGAGACAGAGAGCACGAGAGGGAGGAGGGTCAGAGGGAGAAGCAGACCCCCTGCTGAGCAGGGAGCCTGATGTGGGACTCGATCCGGGGACTCCAGGATCATGACCTGAGCCGAAGGCAGTCGGTTAACCAACTGAGCCACCCAGGCGCCTTTTCTTTAAGATTTTAATTATTATTTGAGAGAGAGTGACAGAGAGCACAGGTGGGGAGGAGAGGGAGAAGCAGGCTCCCCGCTGAGCAGGGAGCCTGACATGGGGCTCGATCCCAGGACCCTGAGACCGTGACCTGAGCCGAAGGCAGACCTTTAACCAACTGAACCATCCAGGCGCCCCTGGGATGAGTTACTTAAGTGTTCTGTGCCCAAGGTTTTTCTCATCTGTAAAGTGGAGATGACACTAGGACCCATCTCGTGGATAGACTTGTTCGTAAAGCACATTAAGCACTTACAACACTGTCAGACACACTATCTTTACTATTTCCAACTCTAAACTCCTTGCTAGCTCCAGGACTACCAAATTTCTCTCTCTGGAGGGGTCTCAGGTACCTCCAATGCAATGTGCTAAAAAATTAACACCCCCCCCCCCCCGCCCCCGCAAGGTCTCCCTCACCTGTTTTTCCCATTTTGGTTAATGATCCCACAACCCACTTATTAGACCAAGCCAAAATAGAAGGGTCTTCTTTTCCTTCTTCCTCAGCCCCTGAAGCTAGTTGTTCAGCTGGTTCTAACATTTCTGCTTCATTAATTTCTCTCAAATTAATTTTTCCTCTCCATTTGCACTGATACAGCCTTACTTCATGTCTGCGTTACTTCTCCCAGGAGCCATTCTTGTTTTCTGTTTCTCTTTCAACCCCTGCTTTTGGGTGTTGGGTTCTGTCATCGTGATACAATGGTATTTATCAAATATTTTATTTCAGATTCTTAATTCTCTGCAAGACTGTTATAATAACCTTCTAACTAGTCTTTCTACTTCTTCCTTTCCTGTTTCCTACTTGCATATCCCATTCTTTCCTTCACAGTGCACCCAGAGTGATCTTTCTGAAGTCCAGTGTTATATCACTTCCCTGCCCAAAGACACTGTGTTACTACTGAATAATTTCTGACTTCTTTGTATAACATGAGCTCGCCACTCTCCCGTGCTGAACTCTCTACAAAGCCCCAAAAGCCTTACTTTCTTTTTTTGCTCTCAAGATTTTTGGCCATACTCGTCTCTCTGCCTGGAAATCCCTTTCCTTGTTCCTCATGCTGCCCCACCCCCCAAAAATCCTACTGTCCTTCTGTCCCAGTGCACATGTTTCCTCGTCCGTCTGTCCAGGCAGCCCTCCTTTGTCCCTCAGTTGTGGCAGCTGCTGCATTGCCGTGACTTGTTAACTTTTTCTTTGCCCTGAACTAGCGGGAGACCCTGGGGACCAGAGATGGTTGTGTCTGTTTATTTTCATGTCTCCTATGCCTGGTATACAAGATTGAGGGAAATAATATCTGGTGAAAGAATGAACGAAAGAGTAAGTGAAAAAGAAAGGCTTGAAAAAGCATGTACATTGATTGGGTTGGGGCAAGGGAATGTCTCTAGAACTCACTTTGTTCAATCACCTCAAGTTGTAAGTAAGACAATCCAGGAAGACAGGTTGCATAAGGTACCAAAGGTCCATTAGAAGAAGAGCCCAGAGCTGGAGCTACACCCCCCCCCCCCCCCCCCCCCCCCCCCCGGTTGATGAAGGTTCTATGATGAGAGAGTCAGGCACATTAATTATCACTAGTTTGTGAACCAGCACGTGCTTATATGCAAAACAAACAAACAAACAAAACCTCAAAACCTTACACATAGGAAATTTACAATAGAGAAATGACCAAGGGAGAGATATGAAGCATGCAAATACGTTCATCTGTATTTGACTAATTATATTGTGACAAATAGCAAGCATTTGACAAGAGTATAAACTTACGCAGTGTTTTTAATCCATTTCCCTGAACACTGAGATTGAACATCTTTTCATATATGTTATTGGTGATTTGATTTTTTTTTTCTTTTTGAAGTGACTATTGGGTTATCTTCCTTCTGATTTGTAGATCTTTGTATATTCTAGGTGATATCCAGCGTCAGTCACATGTGCTGCAAATATCTTTTCCAGTTTGTGGCTTGTCTTCTCACTCTCTTCACTGTCATGATAAAGAGTTGTTTACTTGTCTAGTCTTATCAAATTAGTCTTTTATGAATTGTGGCTCCTGTTTCTTGTTTGAGAGATCCTTTCGTATCCCAAAGTCATAAGAATATTCTCCCATTTTGTTTTTTGAAAGCACTAAATTTTTGCTTTTTACATTTAAGTCATAAATCCACATGGAATTAATTTTTGTGTATGGTGTGAACATTTTTCATAATATGGCTCGATCTTTTGGTACGGCTTTTCCCCTCACCCCATTTTGTTGTTGTTATTCAAGAATGTTGTGGCTGTTCTTGGCCCCTGTAATTCTTTATACAGTTTAGAATTGACTTGTAGAGTTTTACTAACACCCAGGTGGAATTTTCTTTAATTACATTGAACCATAGATCAATTTGGAGACAGTATCATATCTATTCATTTCTTTAGGATTTCTTTAGATTTTTAATTTCTTCCAAAGTTTATATTTTTCTCCATCAACATCTTACACAGTTTTGCTGCAGGTATTTCTAGGTGGTCTTATTTTTATGCTAATATGTTAATAAATAGCATTATTTTTTTCTAGTTATTTAATTTATTCTCACTACTTACATAGTTATAGCAGCTGCAAGTATGACAGTACTTTTTTCTTTATTTGAATCTTTATTTCTTTCATTTTTTTTCTTGCCATGCTTACTAAGTTTTCCAGAAAGATCAAAAGTAAGTAGATGGAAAAAGAATATATCCAGCAAAGACTAAGTAAAAAAAAGTGGCACTGGTTGTATTAAGACCAATAAAGTAGACTTCATAATGGTACAAAGGTTTAAGTCACAAAGAGGTGTATGACAGTTTTAAATTCCTATGCACTTAATAATGTAAGCTGAAAATATTTACGTAAAAATTGATAGAACTACAACAAAAAACTGACAAATCTACCATCACAGCAGGAGATTTTAATATACCTTTCAATAATTGATAGAACAAGCAAAAAATAGCAATAATGAAACATTAAATTTGAGCAACAAAATTAACAAACTATGTAAAGGGTATGAAGAACTTGCACTCAATGCAGAATATTATTTTCAAGCACTAATAAAACATTTTTTAAAAGCTGACCATACAGTAGGCCACGGATTGGTAAACTTCAGTAAAAGGCCAAATAGTAAAGATTTTAGGCTGTGCTGTCCACATACAGTCTTTGTCTTTCTTTTTTAAACAAGACTTTAAAATAAACACCATTCTTAGCTTGTTGGTACAAAAACAGACTGTAGGCTAGATTTTGTCCACAAACTAGTTTACCAACCCCTGTACTAAGCCATAAAATAAGTCTCAATAAATTTTAAATCATATTATCACATTCTCTGACCACGGTGCTTCTAAGCTAATCAGCTGCAAAAAGGTAACTATATAATTCCCATATTTGAATATTATGAAATTGTACTTGTCAATAACCTGTGGGCCAAAATGAAAAATAATGGTAATGGAAAATATTTTGAACTGAACAATAAGGAAAATAATACTCACCACAGCTTGTGAGGTACAGCCATAGTAATATTTTTTTTTTTTAAGTATTTTCTTAAATATAGGTAATGGAAAAGAAGACAGATAGAAAGTTAGTATGCTAGGCATCCATGCTTTTGGGCTGATTTTTTTTTTATCATTCCATTCTTTTCCTGTACTCATTTGTAAATTATGCCCTTAGTTTCTGTTCTTTGAATGGTTACCTGTAGACAATAAAACATACCTGAATTAATTAGTACCTTTGCCTCATACTGAATAGTGCAAAAACCTTAGAATACTTCAATTTTATTAACATCCCTCATCCCTACTTTAGCTATTATTGCCCTGTATCTTTTAATATTTAAACTTACGAAGATGACGGTGAGCTAAGCTGATTCTTGCATCTCAAATGCAAGAGGTTTCTTTCTTTCTCCCGATAGTGCATACTTCATGTCCTCTCGTGAGGGTTAATTGGTGGCAACTCCTTGCAGTTTTAGTTTGTCTTTTTTTTTTTTAAGATTTATTTATTTATTAGAGAGAGAGAGAGAGAGAGAATGCATGGGGTGTGGAGGGGCAGAGGGAAAGGATCCCAAGCAGACTCTCCGCTGAGCATAGAGCCCCACATAAGGCAGGATCCCATGACCCTGAGATCATGACCTGAGCAGAAATCAAGAATTGGCTGCTCAACCGACTGAGCCACCACCCAGGTGCCCCCTCAGTTTGTCTTTAAAATGTTTTTATTTAACCCTCTTTCTTGAAGGATCTTTTCGCCATGTTTAGTTTACTTAGCTATCAATTTTTTCTCTCAGCATATTTAAAATATTCTATTTTCTGATTTTCTGTGTCACTGATAACAAGTCAGCTGTCAGTATAACTTTTTTCTTTTTTCTTCAGACTGCTTTTAAGACCCTTACACTCTGCCCCCTTTTTGGGGGGGCGGGGGGAGGGTGTAGTTTCAGTCTTTACATTCATTATGGAATACCCGAGTGTGGATTTCTTTTTGTTTGTCCTGCTTAGAATTTGTGGGGTTTCTTTAATTGGGAATTGATTGGTTTGGAGTGTGGATCTTCAATGTTTCTGGAAAGTTCTCAGTTCTTATCTCTTCACATATTATTTTAGTCCTGTTCTCACTTCTCTTCTGCTAGAACTCCAATTAAACATATTTGTGTTCTCCAATGTTTGACAACAATTATTTTCTGGTTAAAAGTGTATTTTAATGCAACACTGTCAGATTTGGCACTTTGGAAATCATGTAATGAACCCTATTGGGTTGCAAAAGTTGCTTGTTAATTGACTTTAAAGTTAAAAAAATAAAAGCAGGCCTGGCTTTCTCTCATTTTAGTCCATGACTATGTTACTTTTCCCCAATGCATTCCCTGCTTTAACATAGCCAACTTGAGTAAAATGAAAATTCTGCCTCTAATTTTGAGCGTATTTTAAAATTTCTTCTTTTTGGGTGATCTTTCTCATACTTATGAACTTCAAGTAGATCACTTTTTTCCTCTGCATTTGTTAAGGGCCAAACCCAAAGGATATCTTCATGTGAATTTCTGTTCTTTTATTTCATCCATGTAAACTTCCATTTTAGGAAGTTTATTCATTTCTACTTTCTGGGGGGAAAAAACTATAAATTGATAAATAGTTCATAATAATGATTAATATTTGTTTTCTGCTTTATAGTTTACAAAGTGCTTTCCCATCTATTTTCTTATTTGTACATGAGTAAAAAATGTGAAAAGGACTCAAAAGTAAATATTATCTCATGATTCTCAAATTACTTTGAATCAACAGAAGATAACCTGTTCAAACTTATATGACCCATAGGGTACCCTTCACTCACTGTACTTTAATTTTTATGGATAATTAATACTGAATACAAGTCCTTTGTAATTCTGTGGTAATTTCAATTGCATGCTTAATTATTATTAAACTCCTCTTGGGTATTAAAACAAGGTTGCAGTATCGTCCAAGTTTTTCTAATTAAATGTATAATTAATTAATAACTCTTCATTTTCTGGAGGGTTGTTCAATTTGTTCTACAATTTTAGCAGGAACCAGAGACTGGGACCTATTTATATTTTTTATTCATTGCCACTGTTGTGTATATAAGAGTTATTCTTTTTAAATTGTACTCTGCATTTAAAATTTGGTGTCTCATCGTACTCTGTTCAAAATCAAATTTAAAATACTCGTAATCGGAAAGATCTGGTAAACCATATTATAAAGTGGTTCTAGCAACTAACTGTATTGTATGAAATCCACTGGGGAGGTATGAATGTGGCTAAGCCTTGTTATTTTAAGCAGTTTATACTAGAATTAAATACTGAGAAATGCATTTAATTTAGTTTTTATGCAGTTGAAGCCATTTGTATACGACCTTTTAATTTTATGGTACTGAATTTTTCTGCTCAACATTTGGCAGATACTATCTCTAACCAATGACGATTCTAGTGTGCCTTCTAGGGTAATAAACAGTTCACCCTTGAACAACGAGGGGTTAGTGACACCAACCGCTCCCCTCCACTGTGCAGTTGAAAATCCGAGTATCACTTTTGACTACCCAGAAACTTCACTACTGATAGCCTGTACTGGTGGCGGAAGCCTTACTGATAATGTAGTCAGTTAATACATACTTGTCATGTGTATTATATACTGTATTCTTACAATAAAGGAAGCTAGAGAAAAGAAAATGTTATTAAGAAAATCATAAGAGAAAATACATTTACAGTACTGTACCAGGTTTACTGAAAAAAATCTGCATACAAATTCAACCCGTGTTGTTCAGGGGTCCACTGTGTATATATCATATTTTAGGTGGCCCAGCACCTGAATCCCCTCCCTAAGAGTCTTAATGTGAGGAACAGCCCTTGCTGCCCCCAACCTTCAGAGGCCAAAAGCCCAGATTCTCCTTCTCCCAGTTCCTTTTTAGCTAAGGCTCAGGGACGGTAACTTAGGCTGAGCAGACAAATGCACTCACCTAAATTCTAATTTAAAGCTAATCCACAAAGAAGCAAGGAAAGAGAATATGTTAAGTGGCAGGGCGGCCAACATGTAGTTTCTCGGGCCAGTGGTCTCAACAGCAGCATCCGGTGACAGCCACAGTAGTTCAGTAATGGTGAACTCCTGTCCTCAGTGGACTGGTTCTGTGATATGATCGATTTTCAGTTGTGATTCCATCTGTATACTCACCCTTATTTATACCTATTTCCTCAAACTGATTCTCTACCCTTCTTGGCAATTCTAAGGGAAAGGATTCGATACTCAGAAGGGTTCAATACTGTTTAATCAGTCTGTAAGGCTTTCAGCTGCTTGCAGCTAAGAACCCTGACTGGTAGTCTGCCAGATTTTTTTTGTTTGTTGCTAATTGGGTGTCTTTAACGTCATTCCTTGTGGTTACTTGAAATTTTTCCCCTTCTCATTTATTCTGTGAGCATCTTGGGGTAAATGACTTAATGTTGCTAGTACTTATTTCATAGAAGTGTTGTAGGAATTATATGAGATAACGTGAGACAACACTGAGGTTGTTAAACACTCTTTTTCACTTGCCCTCTTCTAGCAAACTATATAATTCACTTACTGTATTGCTTATTGTCTGTCTCCCCCACTAGAATATAAGCTCCACAAGGACAGGGAGCTTTATTTGTTTCTGTGGGCCTAGAACAATGCCTAGCACATAGTAGGCACCCAATCAATATTTATTGAATGTATAAATGAATTTGAAGTTGCTTTGTGAAGAGGCCTGTGCCCCCAACTACACAAAGAAAATAACATCAGTTCTGAGTTCCAACACCTCCCACCAGCTCCACACATCTATCACCCATCACCCATCCTTGTCTTTGTCGTCTCTGTTTCATCTCACAGAGGGCTCTCCTCTTCTCAGAGGATAACCTTCCAACTGTGCTGGCTTTTTTCCTGTGTTTCTCCCTACTCACTCGTATCCTGTAGCTTATAACTGACTAAATCTTGGCTTAGTCTTTTCTTAAGGAGGGAAAAAACAAACTTAATTTTACCTCAAAAATCCTTCAATCTGGCACCCCATCGCCTCTTCTTTTCTTTATTGCCAAATGTCTTGAGAGAGTAAAAATTACTACTGTCTTGTTTTTCTAAATCCTTAGTTATACCTCTGCCTCTTAAAACTGCTTTTCCATACTCTACCCCACTACCAGAATCACTCTGGCAAAGGTTTAATGTGATGTAATTGCCAAATTTCATGATCTTTAGTCAGCCTTCATCCTCTTTCTCAATGGACTTGACTTTTTCTTTTTTCAATTAACAAATATTTATTGAACATGCACTGATTACCCTGCATTCTACTAGGCAGTGAGGATATAGAATGTTAGTGAAAGTCATGTGCAACAAATTATATAACATCATAATTGCTATAAGGAATTATGTAAAACATTCCTTAGGATTATGGAGAAGCAGTTTTCCTGAGCCAAGAGAAGGGAAGGTATAAGAGAAAATAAGATGACGTATTATCAGATAATAAAGGGATGTGCATAAAGAACAAAGACAGTAACATTGCCAGCAGCACAGCAAGGGTGAAAGTGCTTGATATTTTTAAAAATCAGTAATTTGTCTAATAAGACAAAGGTGGGAGTGTATTACCAGATAAGGAGGTATTATAATAGACGAGGCAAGATATGATGAAGTCTGTATTAGGATAGTAGAAGTAGGGTTGCTGGAGAAATATTTCAGAGATAGAATCAGTAAGACTCAGTGCCTTATTTTTTAGTGAGTAAAGGTGGAATCATGGAATGAGACACAGCAAAGTGTTTGATGCTGTGGAACACCCATATCATGTAGTTCAATAGGCAGTTCGATACAGAGGCCAGGAGTGTGGTCAAGGTTGCAGATAAAATCGGAGGTGGAGATTGAAGTCCTGAGAAAGAGGAGATAAGGTAAAGATATGGCTGTTTTGAAACTAGAGAGGATAGAAGTTTAAGGGAGTCATACTTGAGGAACCCTATCTTTGAGAAGTAGAGAAACTAAATTGCCTGCTTTGGGTGAGGGTTGCTTTAAAAAGTGGTAAGATTTTGAAATACTAATTGTGTGCCTAGAGTATTATTTTTCATTGTTGTTTTCTAGTCTTTGGTCATTAGTTGTTCTAAGTCCTCCAGATCTTCATTTGTCAGTGGCATTGCTTCTTCTCCAGCGTCACTGTCAACCTCATGGTATCTCACCTTTTAAAAAAAATTTTCGATATTACTTTGAATTGTGTTTTGTATTGTGTTGACAGATGTATCTTACATCAGCAAAAGGCCAATAGAATAAAGACGGTCATATGACAGGGATAATTCTAGGGGTCGAGGATACATTTGTGCATAAGAAATCCAACTTGTGTATCTTATACTTCAGTAAGGGGTGGTAGACAATAAATATATATGTCAGATGATGATAAATATAATGGAGAAAAGTAAAGCAAGGTAAGAGGAAAGTAGAAAAATGGAGCAGAAACCTGATAAAAGAGAGAAAACGATCCTGTGGATATCTAGGGAAAGAACATTACAGGAAAAGGAAATAGTATATGCAGAGACCCTGAGGCAGGATTGACCTTTGGTGAATTCTGGGAATAGCAAATGAGCCAGTGAGGCTGGAGGTGATGAGCACTGGCACAGGACTTGATGAAGACAGAAGTTTGTGAGGGCAAGTTTGGCGGGGGGAGATCATTCTGAGATCTCAGAAGAGGAGGATAATTCTCAACCAATTAGATTCAAACATCCTCATTTTGTAATAGCATTTCTGTAATTCTACTTTACTGAAGTATAATTCATACATGATATGTAACTTCCATAAAAATTTCAAAATATAACTTGAGTGCCCTAATTAAAGGAAAGGTATTTATAGCCTGTTTAATATGTGAATTAAACATGTACGAACAACATGTTTTTAATATGTAAATACTCAGGCAGGACAATACAGGGATATAAAAATGCCCTATAACACTACCCTGGGGAACCATACTTGTTTTCTGAGAACAACTGGTAATGAGCCTTCTGGCCTTCGTTAGGCTTTTACTCTGAGTGGAGAAGCTACCTGACGGTTTAGAGCAGGAGTAACATAATCTAATATTTTTTAAAAATCACACAGCTTCCTGCATGGAGTGAGGCTGTGGGGGGATAGAAGCAGGGAGCCCAGTTAAAAGGCTATTATAACAATCAGGTGTGAGTTGGTAAATTGGACTGTGAGATGACCGTGAAAGAGAACATGAGAAGTGGTTGAACTTTGGATGTATATAGAAGGTAGAGGATTTGCTGATGGATTGGAGATACAACGTGAAAGAAAGAGGAATCAAGGATAACTCCAGGAGTTTCCACCTGAGCAAATGTAAGGCTGGGAAGAAGTCATTGGGGAAGGGGAGACCAGAAGTTCCCTTTGGGATATATCAAGTTTGAGATGTCTGTTAGGCATCCTGGGAGAAAAGATGTTGAGCTAAACTTTAGATACACAAGTCTTTAGAGTTCAGAGGAGAGGTCCAGGCAAGAGATACCAATTTGGGAATTACTATATTTGTAGTAGGTGGTGTGGTTACACAAAATAGAGATCACCAGTGATTCTCTAGTGGACATAGATTTTTATGTTCATTAAACTGGGGGGTGAATTTCAGAAGGTTGAAACATTGGCATAGAGTATAAGATTTAGATTTAGAATATTAGGGCCTTGCCACTTCTGTAGCCTGGAACCATGGGCCATCTGGGCACATGTCTAATAAGGTTTGCTGAATAAAGAAATTGTCCTGAATTTGGAACGAGAGGTTAAGTTTTTTGAGTTCATAAAAAAGAAGACTTGGACTCTCTTAATTTAAAGCTTTGAGTAGCTTATTAGCCTATTTAGAAATTTTTAATTTGTTCAAATGGGATAAAGTCAGCATTTTGAAAGGAAAAAATGTTATGCATTCTAA
This sequence comes from Neomonachus schauinslandi, assembly GCF_002201575.2. Lineage (NCBI taxonomy): Eukaryota > Metazoa > Chordata > Mammalia > Carnivora > Phocidae > Neomonachus > Neomonachus schauinslandi. The sequence goes on along the minus strand of NC_058410.1, from coordinate 50,939,323 downwards.
CCTTTATACTACATACATTACTTTTATTAAGCTTTGAGTATTAGAATTATTAATCATATGGCACTAGTATAATAATCATAAAATTGGTATTAAAATAGCTAGTGTGACCTTAATATAGTTTCCAAAACAAAATGATTACTTGTCAGATCTTTAATGTTCATTTGGTTTTCTTTTAGGAAGATTTAGAGACTGGAGTTCACCTTGACCCTGCTGTCAAAGAGGTTCAGTATAATCCTACCTATGAGACCATGTTTGCTCCTGAGGTGAGAAAACAATATATTTAAGATTCTGCCTTTTGCTAAAGCATTTGAATTACACATAAGTAGATAAACAGTTGGTAAATTTTTCAGAGTTTTCTCACAAGAGTATACTATTTAAACTTTCAAAAACTATGTCCTGTTATATGTCAATTATATCTCAATTTTTAAATAAAAGGAAAAGAAAACATACTTTTAAAAATCCACTACTCTTTATCTACCAACATATAACATCTGATAGAATGGAACGATGTTTTTTGAAAAAGGAAATTTTAAAATATCTGATTCTTAGATGTGAACGTAATTAATATTTTCCTCAATATTGTTAAGGGAGTATTATAAATTAACCATAAGGGAAAAAGAATTTGTTTTATTATTAGCATCCTCAATGCATGGTATATTATGAAACGTCTGGTTACAGATGCTCCTGCGCTAAATGCTAGGAAGAAGTGCCATGCTAACGTGTTTGCTGCTCAACGGTAGTCACAGGTGTATTACCTGCTCTGGGTGAGACATCTTATGATGGTGATCATGATGATGATGGTGATGATGATGATGATAAATGGTGATGGAAGCATAAAGAAGATGAGAAAGGAAAAAAGGCAAAAAACAATAAAGATTGTCCATTTAGGAAAGTCTTTGTAGAAAAAATTAAATTTCTAGCTATTTCATTTTTAAAAGGGGAAAGAATACTTGATTGAGAAAATAGAGATCCAAAAAATGGTCATTATAAAACAAAATAAGCCTTCAGTAGCAGGTATCTTTAAGAAACTTTAAAAATGAGGGTGAGGAGCCATATTTTATCACAACTGGGTGGAGAAAGTACTTTTTAATTTTTTGTTTTTTAGCATGTAGTCATTGTCCCTTTTTTTTTTCCTCTTTTTTTGATAAAGCAGAATCATAAAGCTGTTTCATATAATTTGCCTGCTCAGGTTTCTGTAGTCACTTAAAATACGGCAATTGAAATATGGAGCACAGCCGATGATGTCAGTGGTAGTATTTGGACAGTGCTCTAACAGTTCCCTGGGTGTACAGTAAGCCGAAATCTCTTTCTCATACTCTTGAGACTGCAGCACTTTTAAATTTTATTTTATTTTTCTTAAATCATTCTAGCTATCGAACCTGTAGACTCATATCCCTTGGCACCATTTTAGCTGGCACAGTGAAGAAAGGTAGTATGTTACATGTACGCTTCATGATTTTTTAGATGAAAAGTGCTTCCATAAATTAGGGCCACTAAATTACAGAACAAGAAAATTTGGAAGTAATATGGTGTGTGATGTTCCTATGTCAGTGCATTTTATATGAAGTCTGTTTCTCTTCCATTTTTAGATCTTGTGCATAACTAATCAATTGCTGTGTGATTTTAGTTTTCAAAATTTAAAAGATTAAGATTTTTTTGGTGATATTGATGAGGCATTGGGCCTGTCATTCTCTTTGTGAAATTACCAATCCTTTTAGTATTCTGGGTTTTTTTTTTTCTCATCTAGGGAGCCTCACATTCAAAATATAAATTAATTTATGTTAGGAACACTGATGCTTATCGCCAATTTAAGAAAAGAAAGATGAGATTGAAAAGTGAAGAAAAATTACTATTTTTCCTGGTTGCCAAATGAATTGTCTGTTACATAATAGATTATTACCTTTGAATTTTATGACTAGGGTCTGTATAATTTGACAAAGTATGGAAAGGTGTTACCAGGAACTTTGCTTGTTGAAATTCAAGTTCCCATATCTTGAGAATCCATTGTTAGAAAAAGATACAATCCTTCTCCTCAAGCTACTGTTTACCAGAGATGATATGCTCAGTGTTATTTTTAGAAAGATAGAGACCAGACTGTTTCCTATAATGCCTAAAGTGGTATTCAAGTTAAGGGAGAGATTGTATCTGGTTGTGAAGATAAGAAAAAGTTGCATAGAGGAAGAAATATTTAAAATAAGCAATAAAGTCCAGGTTAAGAACATGCGATTTGGGGTTAAATACACTGCTTATTAGCTCCAGTATAACCTTGCATTACCTCAGTTTTCTCATAGGTAAAATGAAGACAATTTCTCCTTTACCAAGTTACATGGATACATGCACTAATGTATGATAGAGTTAGGACACTCTCTGGTACCCAGTAAGCATTTAGTAAGTAGCAGCGCTTGTTGTTATTTATGTTACTATTATTGGCATTGATGCCAGGAAGGCTTTTATGAGGAAAGATTCCAGGCAGAGGAGAAAAGCATTAGCTAAATCATAAAAGATCCAAAGAACAGGAATACTTTAGTCGTTGTCAGTAAGGGAGAAAAGGGAGGTAAGACCAAAATGGTAGTTGGTGTAGCGTTGCACAGGGATCTGGGGGCCAAGGTGAGCAGTTTGGTCTTGTTTTAGTAGAGGATAAATAGATTTTTAAGGTTCTTATCAAAGAGTGGGATAATCAAAGCTGAATTTGTAGGAAGGCTAATTTGATAAGGGTTTGCATGATGGAAAAGAACAGGGATAGAAACTAATGGAATAAAACTATCATTTATTACTGTATACCAGGTACCATACTGAGGGATTTATATATTTGTGTACCTTATCTCTTTTAGTCTTCACAATAATCCTGTGAAATAAGTACTCTAATCAATCCCTATTTTATAGCGAGGAAACCAAGTCTCAGGTTTTACTACCAGCAAGTAACGTATTTGGGAATGTGAGTTCACATCACTCCTAACGATTGCTCTGTGGCTGGAAGACCAGTTTGCAAACAATTACAGGGTTTGCATGTTACACCCCTATGCGCATGCTTTGACTTTGCTAGTTCAGGAAATTAACTGAACTGACTATTTTATTTTATAAAATATGTTTTTCCCTCCCAAGCAAGGATTTTTCCTAAATGGGCTAACCTAGTATCCAGATAAGCTTTCTCATATTATAGACAGAACTTGAAGAGATAATAGTCGTTGTTTTAGTCCACTGATTTTCTTCATTTTACTCAATCCTTTTTGGGTCTACTTAGAGAAACGTGTATTTGTTAGCTTTTCTAGACTCATGTAAAACCCATAAGCCTCAAGATTTTCAGATTTAAAATAATAGTACTTTTAGGAATAGAAGATATATCAAAGTTAAAAGGAAAAAAAATCCTAGTTTCTGTTAAAAATCTGGCCATAGGGCTGCTATAAATATTGTTAGAATGAACTTTAGAAATTAGATAGTTCAGCTCTTTTATTTTATAGATGAGGAAACTGAGGCCCAAGGTCATAAAACCCATACTAATAAAATATTTATATTAGTAATATTTAAACTATGCTTTTATGTCTTAAAAGATTGAGATATTCTGCCAATAAAATTGAATGGTGGAGATCTTTTCCAAATTTGTGGAAAATAATTAAGTTAGTCAACAGGCTCTTCTTACCTTAAAGTTTGTTTATAAGTGTTTAAACATTGATGACTACAATAAATATTAATGAAAAACTTACCAACAATCTAAGTATAATATGATTATTAGTTCAGTAACTTGGGGGGGGAGGCGTTCTATATGTAAACTTATTATTATGATTTCATATAATCAGTTTTTACCAGTGTAAGTTTTCTTAATTCCTGTGATGTTATGTTATACTACTAAGACATTGACCCTCAAGCATTCTACCTTCTGAAGACTTTTGAGAATCACTGCCTTACAATACACAAATCTCTTAGATTTATCTACCAGTGTCTTAACAAGTTAAAAATGCTTTTCTTGAGGCCCCTGGGTGGCTCAGTTGGTTGAGCCTGGGACTCTTGGTTTCAGATCGGGTTGTGATCTCAGGGGTCATGGGATCTGTCTGTGTGGGGCTCCCATGGGGAGTCATGGGGGGTCTGCTTGGGATTCTCTCCCTCTGCCCCTCTCCCCACACGTGCATGCCCTCTCTGTGTCTCTCAAATAAATAAATAAATATTTTTTAAAAATGCTTTTCTCCTACTTTATAAATAAATCACTACTTCACTCAGGTGAAAGATGTAAGCATATTCAGGAACATCCTGAGATGTGATCCGAATTATGAATTAATACTTAAATGTATATATTTTATATGGGAGATTGAAATTACAATTGACTGTGGTGTACTTCAGTATGGTCTTAGCTAAAAACTGTTAAATACACATACCTAACTCAAATATGTATTATTAAAATCCCTTGAATGCAAATTTACTCTTAAGCTTAATTACCGGAAGTTAAAGAAATTTGGAAGTCAGTTTTGTGTGTTTTTTATATGCTTTGTTTTTATTTTATTTTATTTTATTTTATTTTTCTTATTCATGAGAGACAGAGCGAGAGAGAAAGGCAGAGGGAGAAGCAGGCTCCCAAGGAGCAGGGAGCCCGATGCGGGACTCGATCCCAGGACCCTGAGATCATGACCTGAGCCGAAGGCAGACGCTTAACCATCTGAGCCACCCAAGCGCCCTATTTTATTTTTTTTAAGATTTTATTTTTATGTAATCTCTGCACCCAAAATGGGGCTCAAACTTACAACCCTGAGATCAAGTGTCGCATGCTTTACTAACTGAGCCCGCCAGGCTCCTATGCTTTTTTTTTAATGGTTAACCCAGAATTAAAAGAAAGTGCATCTTCACAGAGACCGGGAACATCTGGGACACATGATTTTTAAGTAATTGGGAAGAGCTGAGTTCTGCTGAATAACATTCTCTCCTTTTCTTTGTTGGCATTTATTTAATGTCTGTGAGGTCAGTTCCAATAGCTGCTGGTAACCAAGGCAGTTAAGGTGAGCCAAAAGTAGATAGATCCTCCCACAACCCAGCTTCCTATTAGATTTTTTTTGTTGTCTCAGCTTAAATAGCTATAAAATGTAGCACATTTAAATTTTTAGACTGCTTTAGAAATAGCACCCATATAAGATATACTTAGCTATAATATGTGGATCTGTATTCATATAGAAATCAAAGTTCCTTAGCACTGAGAATTTTTCTTTAAAAGATGGAGCTGATTTGATATGTATGGCTGATATAAGAATTGTTCTTTTTTTGTAAAATCTTAATAAAATAAGACTATGGAAATTGTGTTTTCCTTTTTTCAAATTGGAAAGTATAAACATAATGATTAACTTATTATATGAGTAACAATAAGAGTAATGGAGATTTTTATCATTTTAGATTTTTCCCCCCAGAAATTTGATACTGCTTTGCAGATGATAGCTGACTATATTAGGTAGAATATCTAGGAAACTTTTAAGTCATTTTATTATCTTTGATTTTATGGATATTCCTTGTTTTTGTAATAAATTTCATGACTGAACGAAGTTACTGTAACTGCCAGCATTCAGCAGTCTAAATTTTTTTCTCCCCTACATTTCTACCATTAGCAAGGAGGAACTAATACGAGCTATGAAGTCTTGGCACTATCCTTTATACAATTCAGAATAAATAGTAATGAAAGTTTTGTATGTAAATCAGATATTTTTAAATTGAGTCATTTTAAATATAGAAATGAAAGCTGTCAATATAAAAGAATATTGTAGTAATTTATTTTCTTCTGAAGCAGAAAAAACCATAAGGCAAGTGTAACAATTAATTTCAGATTTTTGTGCATAGTATAATGTTGATATCTAGAGAAGGCAACATTCTGCTTAAGAGAGGATCAATAATTTATATTTATGGCTCTTGAATAATGTATCATAGGAAAGGTGGTTTCTAATGGTAGTGACCTAAGATGTTCTAACATCAAAATAACTTCATCATGATAATAGACCTACAGAGTTCAAGTAAAAATATCCTATCTAATTCCACAATTTCCAAAGTGGGAAGTTCATTTTATTCTTTATTTAAAAAGAAGATACAGGGGCACCTGGGTGGCTCAGTCTGTTAAGTGTCTGCCTATGGCTCGGGTCATGATCTCAGGTCTTGGGATTGAGCCCCATGTCAGGTTTTCTGCTCAGCTGGGAGTCTGCTTCTCCCTCACACTCTCCCTCTGCGCTTTCCCTCTCTCTCTCTCTCAAATAAATAAATAAAATCTTTAAAAAAAAAATACAAAGTTGGATTTTCCCATTACCATTAAATAAATATCATTAAGTTAATAGTGTTTGATATAATCTGGTACTTTTTTACCCAATTTTTTAAAAAGCTGGTATGATTGTACATTTAAGGAATGTTATGATGCAGTAGAATCCTAGACTGGGGGTTGTTCTAACCTGGTTTTGCCAATTAAAAATAAAACTATTGACTCTAGGGCAGATAAAATACATCATCTTTGGCTTTTTTCCTTCCTGCATTTCTAACATAAAAAGGAGACTACCTCTCTAACTTTCCAGGATTTTTGTACAGACCAAAGTAAATAACGTTTGGAAACCATTATGGAAACTCAAAGCATTATAAACAAACAGATAATAATGTACTACTATTTTGTGTAAGACTTCATAGTGTGACTTTTCACGATAGAGAAATTTTATTTTCATTTGTAATGTCTTTACTAGGGACTTTTTCAAGCATTTTACTTTTATTGTCTATTTCCTATTCTCTGCCCCCAGTGGGGTTCTGATTAATCTTTCCTTCGTTAGTGCTTTCTATATGCCAGGCATTATGGTAAGCATTAAGGATTTTAAGTCTCTACCTTTGAGGAACTCATAATCTAGTGGAGAAGAAACATGTATTTTTTAAAAATTACATCATGGTGCCATTATTGATATAAAAGTCACCAAAAATCATCTTTACAAATTAAAAAAAAAAAAGTCACCAAAAATCCCCCAAATCATGGTTTAGACAAAAATATAGTTACTTTAATTATCAACAGCAGCGTTGTCAAGTAGAACTTCCTGCAGTGATGGAAATGTAATAGCCAATAACCACATGTGACTTTTGAAGTCTTGAAGTTTGGCTAGTGTGACTGAGGAACTGAATATTTTATTTTACTTAATTTAAAATTAAATAGCCACACATAGACTTAGGTGAGCTGGATTCTTCTCCTTCTGACCTAGGGACTGACATACAGTGCTAATCAGCCATTGCCCAGCTGCACTGAACCATGTGTGGTGAGCATGTTCCCAAATAGGTTACTCAGCCCCTAATGATTTAGAGTTGAAAATATATTGTACAATAATTCTAGTAAGTCTGGCTTTATATACTCAGAATTTAAGTTCGTTTTTTCTTATAACATTGCAGTTTGGACCAGAAAATCCCTTTAGGACACAGCAAATGGCTGCCCCTAGAAATATGCTTTCTGGATATGCTGAACCAGCTCATATCAATGATTTTATGTTTGAACAACAAAGAAGAACTTTTGCCACATACGGTAAGGTGATTAAGATTTACAGTTTCCAGTTTGACACATTTTTGTGTGGATAATCTGTTTTGTCTTCTTGCTTTTTAAATTTATTAATCTAGATTACTTTTTAAAAAGGTAGTGTATTTTCTTAAACACATCTATAAATATTTATACAAATGGGGAGATGAACTAATATTTTTAGCTATCATTCTAAATTTGCTGTGATTTCTGAGTATTAGAAATATTTTGTGGTCTTAAAAACAGAATATTCTCTGTTGTACTTGATAATGAACACTTGTTATTGAATGTCCATCATATGCAGATTGCTGTTGAAGTTAGTAAATGACCAGATAGGGTTAAGAGGTTACTTTTATTTTTAATTCCAGTATAATTAACATACAGCATTATATTAGTTTCAGGTGTACAATGTAGTGATTCAACAATTCTATACATTACTCAGTGCTCATCGTGATAAGTGTACTGTTAATCCCCTTCACCTATTTCACCCATTCCCCCCCACCCACCTCCCTTCTGGTAACCATCAGTTTGTTCTCTCTAGTTAAGAGTCTGTTTTTTGCTTTGTCTCTTTTTTTCTTTGTTCATTTCTTTTATTTCTTAAATTCCACATGTGAGTGAAATCAAATGGTATTTGCCTTTCCCCGACCGACCTATTTCACTTGACCTTATACCCCCTAGATCCATCCATGTTGTTGCACATGGCAAGATTTCATTCTCTTTCATGGCTGAGTAATATTCCATTGTATATATATTACATCTTCTTTATCCATATATCTGTCAATGGACACTTGGGCTGCTTCCATAATTTGGCTATTGTAAATAATGCTGCAGTAAACATAGGGTTACATATATCTTTTTGAATTAGTGTTTTCATATTCTTTGGGTAAATAGTAGTAGAATTACTGGATCCTATGGTAATTCTATTTTTAATTTTTTGAGGAACTTCCACACTGTTTTCCATAGTGGCTGCACCAGTTTGTATTCCCACCAATGGTGGGATCTGAATCCTTGCCAACACCTGTTTCTTGTGTTTTTTATTTTAGCCATTCTGACAGGTGTGACGTGATACTCATTGTGGTTTTGATTTGCATTTCCCTGATGATGAGTGGTGTCAAGCATGTCTTCATGTGTCTGTTGGCCATCTGGATGTCTTCTTTGGAGAAATGTCTATTCATGTCTTTTGCCCATTTTTCATCGGATTATTTGGTTTTTTGACACATTCTTTTTATCTTGTTATTTACTGATTGACTTTATTCTGTTTCTCAGATCTTACTTCTGAAATGTTTTCTGTTGTTCACTAAAGGATATCAGGAAATAGAATGGCCACAGATTCATTGTGTTAAATAATTATATCCTATCAGTGGTAGGATTTAAGAAAGTTAACATGCACACAAGATTGGGAATCTCACTAAAAGGAAATGGTCTTTATAATGTCCTTGTTGATAGTTTGTGGTCACTGATACCAGATTTGCTAATATTTGGTGGTTTTGTAAATTATGTAATTATACATATGCATGACAATCTACATTTACATGACATGTATATGTCTTTCTCTTTCTGTAATCTCATCTGTGTCTTTCTCTTTCTATAATCTCATCTGTGTCTTTTTGCCAATTGTGTAGTTTATAGTTACTTATGCTAATGCTTCATTCCCAAAAAAGTAATTGAAAAAGAAAACTTAGAATTTTACAACAGATTTAATAATCATGTCTTTAGACATCAGTAAATTGTCTATTTTTTTCTTTAGTTTTCTTTGCAGTCAGAATTCTACCTGTTCCTTTTATTTCTTATAGAATTTAAGTTCTGAAGAAATTTTTCTGCCCTCTCTGCCATTAACTCTCATTATTATAAGATAGGATTAAAAAAGGTTAAAAAAAATAGTGTCATGTGAAATATGTATTCAGTGATGCTTTTTTTTTTTTAAAGATTTATTTATTTATTTGAGAGAGTGAGAATGAGAGAGAGAGAGAGTACATGAGAGGGGGGAGGGTTAGAGGGAGAAGCAGGCTCCTCGCTGAGCAGGGAGCCTGATGCGGGACTCGATCCAGGGACTCCAGGATCATGACCTGAGCCGAAGGCAGTCGCTTAACCAGCTGAGCCACCCAGGCGCCCTCAGTGATGCTTTTTAATAACAGTTATTTTCATTAAATAATATAAATAAATTTTAAGCTTTTAGGAAAGAGAGAAGAAAAAGTTACCTATAATCCTACTATCCTAAAATATCTACTCAGCATTATATTTTTATCTCTCCAAGTTATTCTATACTATAATCATTCTGTACTGAAAAATTTGCATCTCACTTTTTATTCAGTGTTCTATCATAAGCATTTTCCAGTGTTAATTTATAATCTCAGTTTGTCATTTTCAAGAACTATGTAGTGGCTGTACCATAATTTACATAATTATTCTAATGTTGGAAAGTTTTTTCTAATTTTTAGGGAGTAATAATGTAAACTGATTCAGTGTAGTTTAGAGTTTTAATACAGATAGTCTTATTTATCACAATATATCCTTGGAAACTGGTTGTAAAAAGATTGTCATATATTAGATCATATTTCACCACGACAAGGTTATAATTGACAGTGTGCCAAAAGCTAAGACTGTATACCTCTGAAATCACCTAGAAGGGTTGGACACTTCCACTCCAAAAAATGGTTATCAATGCCTTGTACCCGTTACTTATATAAGGGATCCCACATAAATATCAAGTATATATGCAGCACATAAAAATCAACTTTATTGCATCATGAGTTTGTTACATTCTAGCCTATAATGAAACAGAATTTTAAAGACTTTGCTTGTTTTCTTAGACTTTAGAAAGGACTTAAGCAATAATTTAGATAGCTATGACTACTTTAAAGCAAAACAGAAAAGAAAAAGTTTAAGTTTATCTGATACCTATTTTCCTTCTTAAATTATCCTATAGTAAGAGTAAGCATTTAAAACTACTCAGTTTGGGGCTCCTAGGTGGCTCAATTGGTTAAGTGTCTGCCTTCAGCTCAAATCATGATCCCGGGGTCCTGGGATGGAGCCCCGCATTGGGCTCCCTGCTCAGCGGGAATCCTGCTTCGGGAGAACCCTGCCGCTCCCCCTGCTTGTGCTCTCTCTCTCTCTCTGACAAATAAATAAATAAATAAATAACAAAAAAACCCTACTCAGTTGGCTTTAGACCTGGTTTCAAAAATGGGCCTGTGTTTTTTTTTTAATAGCCAGTGGTTTTTACCTCTTCCTTTAGGGGGTGGTGGGTTAAGACACAGATTGAACTATTCAGTGAGTTAAAGACATAAAAAATGAAAGCTAAAACTATCCAACAGATTGTGCCTTAGTGTTAGCACAGGTTAGACTAGTCACTACCTTGGTGGGTGGCCTCAGTATGTTTGGGTTCAGATTCTACACAGTAATACAATTTCTTGGTGTTTCCAGGTAAGAGTTCTTGGTTTGCACCAATCCCAGGGTGGCCAGAGGGCACCGGACCAGTCTATTCATTTTTCAAAATGCTGTCGTAGACCTGATAGATATATGGAGAGACTTCAGGAGCTCTACACTTAAGTGACAGCATATAATTTGGGCTTCCTGGCTGTCTACATAGCTCAGCCAAAATTCAAATGCCATTAGTGAGCTTCAGGGATTGGTACAGCATGCCCTGCCTTTCCACATTCCTCTTGGCAATAGTCTAAACGTTGTTGTTTTGCAATTTGTTGGAAACAGTGTCAGCATTTAAATGACATTCCTTAACCTGAAACTGAAGCTCATTTTTATCGGGAATATCCTTCCATGTTGCAAGGAAGACCTGGTGCTCCATTTTGCCATCTTTTACGGAAAGCACATGAGTGGGATGAGGCAGCTGAAGGAGAAGACATCAATATTACTTTTCACAGCTACCTGCAGTTTATTCAGAGGTTCCATCTTCATGACTGGGCCCAAGGTGTTGAGAGTTAGGGAGACATCAATGCTCTGGTCTGGCATCAGTGATGTATGGATGGCCAGAGGAGTGCTCGGGATGACACCAAAGCTATTCTTGTTAAACTGGATTGCAAAGTCTGTCATGTGCTACAGAGCTTTGTTGGTGAAGTTCCTTTCCATATAGATGTGCCCTTGGCGGTGACTAAATGTTCCGGAAATCTCCAAGCCTTTAGCTTTTACTACAGGCAGCCAGACATCCATCAGGTGCTATACCTGTCCCCATGGAGAGTTCAAACAGGTCGTTCAGACCACTGTGGACCACAGCAGGAGTAGGTGAAGGAGCAGACGTTGCAGACACTGATGAGGGGATGAAGGATTGTCCCACCAGACCATCTAGTCCTCCTCCCAAGAGATCCACTGCTGCCATCTGCATGGAGGACCTGTGGCACATTGACTGGGGGGCCGAGGTCAAGGCTTAAGGTTTAAAAGGTCTCCTAGAAGGTCACCTTGAGAGGGGCTAACTGAGGCTGTTCCAGGCTGGTGGCAGTGGTGGTGCCAGCAGGGCTGCCACCTGCATCAGTGCTCCCGTGGCGTATTGGCAAGTGTTCATGATGGATTCCGTGACTTCCTTCCACAAAAGCATTGGGAGGCTAATGGCATACTGAGGCCAAAGAAGCCATGTGGCAGATTAGCTCATCTAGCAGAGTTGGCTCAATAAGATCTGTCTCCTCAGACATCAGTGGCTTCTAAGACAAGACTGCTTCTCTGGCTGTGACAGGGTCCATTGAGAAAAGGCACCAGTAAATATAGCCCCGGTCTTGAAGGTCAGGATTATCAGAATCCTGTGTTGTCAAACTCAAGACTTGCTGTACCGGTTCCTGTGTATTTCCTGGTTTCTTGAGAAACAGCTTCACTATGGTAGTAAGCAGAGTAAGCTGCACCTGGTGCTTTCATCATGAAAACCCTCCAGGAAGCTTTCTAGTAACTCACCTGCATTGTCTGTTCTCTCAGCATATTCTCCCCCAATCCAAATCATAGCTGCTCGAGCGTCTGGTTCATCCAGCGAGTCTAAGTTCTCACACAGAGTGGCAGTGATACTTTCATACTTGCTGGAGTATTTGTGAAAGCTGTCCCTGATGGCAGCAGTTACCTCTTGGACCACGTAATTTCCTTTGGTCCAGATGAGATCAGGCAATATGCATACACGGCGCCCTGGGGATCGCTCCACTTTGATGGCTCACCGTGCAGTGGTCCGCACAGCTTTGCGAACAAAGCCAACATCCACCTCTGTGGCATATTCCTTTAATTCTGCCAGAACCTGAGCAGTGTTGGCTTGGAATGCCAAATGAATCATGATGTCCAACTTCTCTAGTTTAGGGTAGATGGGATCGTTGTACTTTACAAAGAAGACTTTGATTTCCTGCTTCAAGATTTTGGGCCTTTTTTTGACAATTACATTGATATTTCTCAGGGTGACATACTGCACCTCTGGCTCCCCAGACAGCAGAGTGACAAGTGGAGGGGCCAAGTTCTTCAGCAGTATATTGTAGTAGTCCAAGTCCTTGGATAACAACTTTAGAAACTTCACTAAGACTTTTACTGCTGAAAGCACCACTGCTGAGTTGGCATGAGACAGCCAGTGAGTTACATGCTCACAGGTGCTCTGAGCCTTCCGGTCATCTTTAGGGTTGTAACTAGACAAGGCAGTCCAAGATGAAAATCTGACCCCATCCAGTGCCCTCATTCAGGGCTGTCAGCAGCTTATTAATGCTCTGTGGGTTCAGATCAGGTAGGTTGCTGTTTGGGCGAGATTCACTGATTTCAGATCATGCTACTACAGCTTTAGCCTGCACAATGCATTGGATTTGAATCTGCTATGAGATCCCGCAGAGAATCTAAAAATCCCTGATCTTCCACCGTTTGGGCATTGATATCACAGAGTTTTGCCACACAGACTGCTGCTGTTCTCCAAACATAGGGATCCTCATCCTTCAAGCACTTGCAGAAGGGTTCACAGAGATATTCTGTAACCTTGGGCACCTGGATGTACCCCTATGGTCCTGATGACCAAGGCCCAAATTAGAGGATTGGCGTCTTCACAGTCTTTCACAAAGCTGTTGACAGCCATGATGGCCATGTCTGGCTGACTCGTGGCATAGTTCATCAAACAGAGATGCACAAGCTTCTTTAATTCCAGATTGTCAGTTTACATCTGGGAAGAGAGCTGACATCCTTCCCCACAGTCATGGCAGCAATCACTTTCTTCATAGTCTCCTCCCTCTTTTCTTTCCTTTCATTGTTGAGTTCCGCCTTAATTAAAAGATTTCTCCTTTTTTATTGATTGTGAAGTACTTGGAGTCAGTCATGGTTTTGGATCTTTAATGTGCACCAGAGGAAAGGGGAGGGGTGGGGCAGCAGCCAGAGAACATGGCCCAAGTGGTGTTGTAATGGTTTCCTGCACGTAACTGAATATAAATATTTTTAAAGGTCTTGTTATATCTTGTCAAATTGCTTTCCAAAAAAATTCTCCTAACTTAACACGGCCACCACCACATGTGCAAGTCCTGTTTCTCTTTACCCAAGATCTGTATGACTGTTTTTCCTTTATTTATGTGATAACAGAAATATATAATATTTAATCTCTTTAATTTGTTTCATTTGGACTGCTAGTAAGGTTGAAGGTTTTTCCATATATTTGTGACCATTCTTTGTAGATTGTTTTTATCTTATTTACACATTGGGATATTAGTATTAATGATCTCAAGGATCTAATAATAAAATTGGTATTATTAGAGACTCTTAACTCTAGGAAACTGAGAGTTGCTGTGATGGGGAGGTTGGTGGGGGAGGTGGGGTAACTGGGTGATGGGCATTAAGGAGGGCACTTAATGTAATGAGCACTGGGTATTAAATGCAACTGATGAATCACCTAAATTCTACCTCTGAAACTAATAATACATTATATGTTAATTAAATTGAATTTAAATAAAAAATTTTAAGAAATAGAGCCATTTCAAATAAGACTACAAAGGAAGAAAGTAGACATTAACTGTATTAAAAATATAAAAAGGAAAATAAACTTTAGAAAGATAGATGAGAATATCTCAGAACTAAAATGCAGGCATAGTCACTTGAAACATAGGATATTAGAAAACTAATTGGACTAAAATTCTGTAGTGTTAGAATTATATCTTGCTCTGTCACTGGCTGACTTCTAGTAGGGCATATAGCTAAATATTTAACTTCTCTTGTTTGTAAAGGGAAAATATTATTGTCCTTTAATTACCTGAGGTGGGAGGCAGTAGTAGTAATAATGGTGATAATGGCAGTAAAGATTTATTTTACCATAGATGATATGGAAAAGGAAGAGAGCATAAATTCCTGTGCTCAGAAACAAGAGTATGGCCAAATGAGCTGGTGCTTCCATGGGTATCACAAGAAGTACCAGGGATCTTCCTTTCCTCTCTGCCTCCCATTCCATCCCTCCAGACATAGAATGCAGTGTCATTTGTGTAGACATAAATGTCTCTCAAGATAGAATTACATTCTGGGTAAATTTTTATGATTGAGATGGGGATTTTTAACATCAGATATGTTGGTCTAATTTTCTATGAGCCTTACAAAATCTCATTTTAAAAATCCTTTACAGAATACTGTTCTGTACATCCAAGAGACAAAAGAGAAAATAACTCATGGGATTTGGACCTGTGATTTCAGAGAGTTTACTCCACAGCGGCTTTTCTGCCATCAAGCTCTCTCCTCTGGCTAAGAACATATTTTAATACTGAAAAAACTGTATGCAATTGAGTTAATAGCCAGGTGTTTAGTTCTGTTCTAGCATATCATGAGAGTGAGTTGAACACCTATATCCTTAGCTTGTTTGAAAAGTGTGTTTGATGACAGATCTTTTTCTGTTCCCCAAAAGAAGTTCTCTTTAATCTTTAGCTGGAAAATTAAAGTGTCAACTTTATCCACTAGGATGTACCCCTTAAAAAAGTGGCTAGTACTTTTATATATTTTATGATTACTCACATAGGTCATAGACCGTAAACTGATTAATGACCTAGTCTCTTTGCTGATTACTGAACTAAAATTACTAAAACTAATTTTACCAAACATATATCATGTTAAAGTACCCCCACTTAAGAAAAATTGTTTTGAGTTAATATAGATAGATTTTCTTTCCTTAAGTCCCCAAAGACTACATTTATATAGATAGTAGCTACATATTTTCATCACTTTTTGAAGGAGTGTATTCACATGCTAGTTGATATTTTTACTTACTTTTCCTGCCAAGGAAACATACATAATGATTTATGAAGTAGAAATGTATTATTTTACCTGGGTGGCTCTGATGGTTAAGCATCTGCCTTCGGCTCAGGTCGTGATCCCAGAGTCCTGGGCTCATGCCCGAGTCCTGGGCTCATGCCCCATATCCAGCTCCTGGCTCAGCGGGGAGCCTGCTTCTCCCTCTCCCTCTGCCTCTCCCCTGCTCATGCTCTCTCTCTCTCTTTCTCTCTCTCTCTATCTCTGTGTCTCAAATGAATAAATACAACCTTTTAAAAAATAAAATAAAATTGAGAGGGAAGACTGTCTTTACAGAGAATAGTGTTTTCAAAATAATAGCTAGATTTTATATAATTCTTCTTACTCTATTCTGTTTTAAATTATTTAATAGTTTATATAATTTGATAAGCTAAAGCCATGTATTATCTATTACCAAAAACAAAAAGGAAATGGTTTCTAAACTTCCAAATGTGTGATGTACATATATTTGTCAGATCTTTGAAATTTGACTACTAAAGTTTGATATCTTGGCCAGAGAGACTGTTAATAATGTAATGTCAACATGCTAAATTCATCCTATAAGATACTTCTTACGCAGCTGAAGTCCTTTATGGTCCACCCTGAGATTTGGGTTAATTGTTCTTCATAGGAATATAGCTCAGGAAAGAAAGATCGGTCCTAAGTTAAAGAGACAGTCTATTTCAACATCTGGGAAGGAAAATGTGAGATGAGTGTATCTGTATAGAAATAAAATGAATTATAAATGGCAAAAATGGAGTCAGTAATAGGTACTTTTTTCCTTTCAGGTTATGCATTAGACCCTTCGTTAGATAATCATCAAGTGTCTGCTAAATATATTGGTTCGGTAGAAGAAGCTGAAAAAAATCAAGGTAACATTCAAATTTATTTGAAATATTTTATATCAAGTATATGTATATATACACACATACTTATATTTACTGTCTTGCAGATTGACCTGAGACAGTAGGAAAAACTAGTATTTTAGTAGACTGATTTATTTTTAAGTTGAAACAGGTAATATATTATAGAGCAATATAGTTTAGGACCATTATAGTTTAGAGCTTGTTTTTTGCCAATTATGAGGCATGCAACCTTGTAGGGAAGATGTTGCGACCTATTATTCTGGGTTGTTATGAGTACTTGGCTGAGTGCCAACCATGTAGAACTCATTCAATAAATTATAATTAATGTGTAGCAAATGTTTGCAGTTTATCTCTCAACACTAATATCAAGCTACATTTTTACAGAGCAGAACAAGTTTTATTATACATTGTCTATGGAGATTGTCTTAGGGTTGCTTTGAAGGCTGAGTTTGAATATGTTTTATAATATATGTTTGTGCTCATATTCATTTTGTACTTAGAAGACAAAGCATTATACTCTAAATGCTAACTTGTCACAAAGTTCATCATTGGAATCTTACCCATAAAATATGCTCATTAGAAAAAGAATATGCTGCTTCTATGAGGATACTTCTGCTTAGCAGCTCCAGCTCCTGTATCATCCAGCGACCTTCAGTGTATGAGCTACATTATTGGGTTTTTTTTAATTGGAATATGAATATATTTCTTTATTAGGATGCTCACAAGAAATGACACGCTAGCACTGTCCTACATTATTGTTAAAATAGAATTTTGACAAGCCCTTGTTGTAGCACACAACCTTATAAAGGAAACTGATTTGAATTAACATAGGTAAGCTTTTTTCTTTAAGTTAGACCTCTACAAGCCATATCTTTTGTGTAGTTAGATTCTCCATTAACAGTTAAATTGTGATTATGGCTCCCGTAAACCTTTCTTTTTCCAATTTAATGACAACACACAGCTTGACACCTCCTACTGATCAAATCAGAATCTCAACCAGAAACATCCTCTTTCCTCTTTTCTTTTTAATCCAAGATTTATGATATTAGAGGTCAAATTTAGATTTAGATCACTTAGAAGAATACCAGATTCTTGTGAGACCTTGCTTAATATATATTGTTAAGTTACAAGTGAATCAAAGTTATTAATTACTTACTGTAATTTAATTCAGTTTTTAAATGATAAATTTTAATGTATTCTTGCTTTCAAAAGTAGCTTTATCTGGGCATTTAGGTGGCTCTCAGTTGAGCATCCCACTCTTGATTTCGGCTCAGGTCATGATCTCAGGGTCATGAGATCAAGCCCTGCGTCGGGTTCCGTGCTGAGTGTGGAGCCTGTTTGAGATTCTCTCTCTCTTAAAAAAAAAAAAAAAAAGTAGCTTTATCATTATTTAGCAATGTTAAGTTGCTGGATTCCTTTCAAAAAGTGGTAAAATCCACTGATATACGTCCTTGAGTCATTAAAAGGATTGTGTACCTTGTAGGATTACATAGCCAGGTCTTTTCTTTAAGTATATTAGGACTTGCAAAATATTGCAGTAGTTGAAAGCTTCTCTTACCAGAAGGTTGAGTTTCTTTTCGTATGTATGGCATGAGTTGGTATACCTGGCAGATTCATATAGATTTTGTTTTGTGTTCTTTAATAAATC
Organism: Neomonachus schauinslandi; assembly: GCF_002201575.2. Taxonomy (NCBI): domain Eukaryota; kingdom Metazoa; phylum Chordata; class Mammalia; order Carnivora; family Phocidae; genus Neomonachus; species Neomonachus schauinslandi. The sequence continues at coordinate 50,921,109 of NC_058410.1, read as the reverse complement.
TTTGGTCATAGGGGCGCCTGGGTGGCTCAGGTGTTAAGCGTCTGCCTTCAGCTCAGGTCATGATCCCAGGGTCCTGGGATCGAGCCCCACATCGGGCTCCCTGCTCAGCTGGAAGCCTGCTTCTCCCTCTCCCACTTCCCCTGCTTGTGTTCCCTCTCTCGCTGTGTCTCTCTCTGTTCTATAAATAAATAAGTAAAATCTTTAAAAAATAAAAAAAATAAATAAAATAAAAAAATAAATCTTTGGTCACTTGAATAATCACTTTTCTTTAAGCTATATATAAAGTAAAAATTATATATATGCTACTGTTTCTTTAGAAAATATCCATATTTGTGATCTCTTTTTTTTTAATGTAGGTTTAACTGTGTTTGAAACTGGTCAGAAAAAGATAGAAAAGAGGAAAAAGTTCAAAGAAAATGATGCATCTAATATTGATGGTTTCTTGGGACCGTGGGCAAAATATGTGGATGAAAAAGATGTAGCCAAACCCTCAGAAGTAAGTTTTGATGTTTTTCATTGCCAATTCAGGTAGATGCTGTGTGTATGTGAAGGATATCTGTAATAATGAACTTGAGATTTCCTTAGAGAACCAAATGATGACTCATCAATATTTCTCTGCTGTGGTTGATTGAGAAAATAAAGTAAGATTTTTAAATTTTTCTTGGGAAAAGAAAATAATAAAATAAATAAATTTTTCTTGGGAATACTTTTAATTTATCCCCTTCTGATTTATTTTCTTCCATATTTTTAATTAAAATACAATATTGAACAATTTTTAATAAAAATTTAAATTTCATAAAAACTGATAATGCTATTAAGCTACAGTGTAGCTGCTTTTGATACCAGATACTCAGATAGTAACCACAGAATCAGCCTCTCTGTAATTTTAGAATTGATGGTGGGTTTTATTTGTAAATTAACTTATTTAAAAATTTTACCAAATAATCTATATTTAAAAAAAAATAATACTATGAAGTTTTATAAAGTAAAACCATAGAACCTTACCTGTCCTTCTCCATCTCCTAATCCTACTGTCTCTGTGAGCCAGTGACTGTCCTAGGCCTTAGGGATATAGCAGTGGACAAAATCAGGAAAATCCTGTTCCCATGAAGCTTATATTCTAGCTGTATCTTTCATCCATGTATATCAATCATATACATGTGCCGCTTTTTATTTACATTAGACATTGTTGACTTCTTTTTATTATAGAGATTTACTACTATCCCACCTTCCTTCCACTGCTCCTCGCATAAAAGTTGTGTCAAAAATCTGTAGTCATTGCTTATATCCTCATGGATATAAGGATCCTTGTATCCTTAGGAAAAGCTGTTTACTGGAGAACGACATTGTGTATACAAATTGAGTTTCCAATACTAGATTTTCTAACCACTTTGTCTTTTTGTTTACATAATTAGCATAATACAATAAATTTGTTTCTAGGTGTTCCAAAAAGATGGGTTTTGTATAAAATGAGTTTAAAAGTATTAACTAGTACCCATTATGTGTTAATGTCATTTTGTAATCTGCCAAAGAGTTGAGATTGTTATCCCAGCTGTAATACTTACAGCTCTTGCTTCACCCAAAATTGGACCTCATTATAAAGTATTTATAACCAGCTTTGGGCACAGTGGGGTTCTAAAACATCCATTTTAAAGTTCACTCCTTAACTTCCTTAGGAAGAACAAAAAGAATTGGATGAAATCACAGCGAAGAGGCAGAAAAAAGGCAAACAGGAAGAAGAGAAGCCTGGGGAGGAGAAGACAATCTTACATGGTAATATAGTTTTTATGCCTCTTCATTTTTATGATAAACTTTCAGATATTCACTCTGTTCTCTGTTCATGTAGTATCAATTGCCTTTACTAATCAGCTGCTGTACTTCACTATATTAAGAATAATTGTATTTGACTGTTTGCATCTCAAAAAAATTACAGCAGACTCGTCCATATAATAATAATTAGTTATATTTGGAAAATTATGTAGTTACTATCAAACTGTAAAGAATAATTTAGTACCAATGTATTGATTATTCTAATGTTAGATCACATATCAAATATTTAGGTTTGATGAGGCCATATTTGGTTTCTCAAACTCCAGTTTTCTTTCCAAGGACACTATTTAATGCTTTGGTGCTTGCAGCCATAATAAAAATAACAGCCAACATCTATTGAGGACTTACTCTGTGCCAGGCAAGTTACTAAATGTTTATATACACTATGTCATTTAAGCCCCACAAGTGACTTCACTGCAAACTTTGTGTTGAAAGTGTAAAAGAGAATGGAAAAGGAACCTGGAAGGGCGTAAAAGAGGAAGGCAGGGAAAAAGGATATGTGGAAGGAAATGCATATTCAGGAAATGTACTTTGAATGAATGATACATTCAGGAAATGTATCAAAAATGATATTTTTGCTTTAACTTCTTTTCTATCCTGTTTTGCTTCTGGGTTTTTGCCTGTGACTCACAAGGCCCAAGTATTTTCTTTTCTTCCCTCGCTGTAATTATGCTGCAGTGAAGTCTTTTTTATGTATCATTAAAATGTGTAACTAAGTAAAAGAAGTATAGATTTTACTTAAAGGTCTGATATTCTCTGGGTAGTTAGAAATTCCAAAATACTACCTCTAATTGTAAATAATAGCAGTGATTTCAAGCAGCTAAATTTTAGCTGACTCTTGGTCTTAACTTCATCAGAGTGTTATTACCTCAACCTTAATAAGGAACAATATCCCTATGAGTAAATTGTTATCATTTAAGGATATAGATCTTATGACTGTAGCTTATATTTGTTCACTGCTTTCCTTTGTCTTCTTGTTTCAGTTAAAGAAATGTATGACTACCAAGGTAGATCCTATCTTCACATACCTCAGGATGTTGGTGTTAATCTTCGGTCCACTGTGCCACCTGAGAAGTGTTACCTTCCCAAAAAACAAATTCATGTGTGGTCTGGACATACAAAGGTAAGCAGATTAGTCATAGGGATTGACCATGACATAACATTCATAATTCAGTATTCTGGTAGCCCAAGCCTTTCCCCACAAATTCCTGCCACAATCTACTTTTTCTGGGGTACCATGTCAGTGAATAATGGGTTGGTAGTAGCACCAAAACCTCAGTAATTTTGCCTTAGCTCTTGGAATTATCATGCTTAAGAGAAGATTAGATGGTTTCTGGTTTATAAACTATGGTCATATTGAAACTAATGCAGAGGGGCGCCTGGGTGGCTCAGTCATTAAGCGTCTGCCTTCGGCTCAGGTCATGATCCCAGGGTCCTGGGATCGAGTCCCACATCGGGCTCCCTGCTCAGCGGGAAGCCTGCTTCTCCCTCTCCCACTCCCCCTGCTTGTGTTCCTGCTCTCGCTATCTCTCTGTCAAATAAATAAATAAAATCTTAAAACAAAAAACTAATGCAGAGACAAGATACTTGAAACTTTTGATGTTGATATTCCTTGTCATCTGTACTATTCCAGCTGATAATTCCCAGCTCTTAGCAAAGAGCAAAGGAACTGAAAAAAAGGAAGAGGAGAGAGAGCATTAGCAACTTGACTAAGAATTCCCTTGGGTGAGAAAGTCAGTATTAAAGGTTAAAAAACATATCTTCAAAAGCTTAGTGTCAATAAAGGCTGTTCTTAGAATACTAATGAAGGTTATTCTGGGGCATGATTTTTGGAATGAAGAAAAACAGTAAATTAGATTGCTTAAAAATACACTGTCCTTTCCTTATGTTTCATTTTAGCTGATAGTAGAATGTTTCTGATTGATAACTGTAATACCTTTTTATAGGGTGTCAGTGCCGTCAGATTATTTCCTCTCTCTGGCCATTTATTGCTGTCTTGTTCCATGGACTGTAAAATTAAGGTGAGTTTTCAGTAACAGAGTAGGAATGCTGCTGAGCTAGTGCTTTGGTCAAGTCTGTTTGGTTAATTATAAATAAATTTGGGTTTGCTAGCCAATTAGAGGCTAATTATTAGGCCCCATGAATGCAGCCACTTATGAACTCCTTCCAAACATGTTGATTCAAATATGGCTCTATGGTCCAATTGGCTAGGCTCTTTTGTAAGCTAGATAACTGATTAGAACGTAATCAGTCACTTTGGTTTTAGTTACATCAATATTTAATCACTAATAATGCATTTTTTTTTAGAGGTTTTGGATATGTAACTAAGTTCATTTGTTCCTCAGAACCATATGAGGTAGAGAGGACACACGATAGAAATCCCATCCTAGAAAGTAGATAATGCAATTCATCCTTTTTCTTTATAAATGCAAGTGGATACCAAGTAGCAGAAATGCTCCCACCCTCTTCTCTCAGTTTTTATATTATCGTCTTAGGAAGCTCCACCTTAAGCTAAATTTCAGCTGTAGAGTATGTGGGGAAAAAACTCAGTTGCCGCTGCATGTCAGCTTGAACATGGGGAAAGCCTTTTTAAAAAATCTTAAAGAGTAGTTATCCTTTTTTGTGTCTTCTGTGTCTAGATTCTTATGATGGTCAAGAAATATCAACTCTGTAATACTCTTGAGGCTTGGAAAGTTGAATCATTAAAATTTTACTCTTTGTAAACAATTCATGGGTATTAACAATATATGAAGGTAGCTTTTCTTGATGAGAGCAATCATTTAGGCATTTGTCTCTACTCAGTAGCTTAAAATCACAGGCCAGCAGTTTGGAGTAAAAACCTTTATTTCCTTTAACTTTGACTTCATACAAGCTATGTTCGTTGAGATTAAGGTCTTTTGACCAATTAAAAAAGCATAGAGTTCAATTTTGTTCACACCCATAAACATTTATTAGGTACCTATTATCTGCAAGGGGCGGAGACTAAAATTTATCAAGGTCTGTCCCTGCCCTCAGGGTAATCATTTCATTGTGATGTAAATGATGGTTATAGAGTCAGGTGGAAAGTGTTCTGGTTTCTAAGAGGAAGCATCCTTCAGCAGGAAGGTAACTAAGTAAAGTGTGGTGGGGGAAGGGTGTGTGGGTAGTGGAGTATGTCTGAAATGAGTGAATAGAATGGATAAGCATGACATGTGCTGAACACGACGAGTTTTTGGTTGCTGGAGTCTCAAATCTGAGAGATACAGAATGGCGACAGTCATAGCAAAGGATCAGGTGCTAGAGGTCCTTGCTTGGTATGCTTTGGGAACTGAAACTTAATCCTATTGGCACTGGGTGGCCAGGAAGTGCTATCTCTTTTAGAACACTAGTAACATTATTGAGGAATAGATTTGAGGCAGGCAAGAGTAAAGGTAGTTTTAGGGACACCTGGTTTGGCTGTCGGTTAAGCGTCTGCCTTCAGCTCACGTCATGATCTCAGGGTCCTGGGATCGAGCCCCGCATCGGGCTCCTTGCTTAGCAGGGAGCCTGTTTCTCCCTCTGTCTGCTGCTCCCCCTGCTTGTGCTTGCCCTCTCTTTCTCTCTCTCTCTGACAAATAAATAAATAAAATCTGAAAGAAAGGAAGAAAGAAGGTAGTTTTGAAGCTATTGTATTAATTCACTTTAGGTGTGATGAGAATTATTAGTCTATTACATTTTAGTCTAGATCATTTTCATATAGCTTCTATAATATTTTGTTACTTCAGAAAGTTAAAAAAAAATTCCTCTGTACCAAAATGTTATAAACATGGCAGTTTTAATAACCTTTAGTTCTTCTGAAAGTAGCTTATAATATTACATAAGTAAAAACTTTTCATCATAGAAAATATATCAAATATAGAAAAGAATAAGAAGAAAGTGAAAATCACTTGTTTTAGCTCCATCTAAGTTCTCTTGATATTTTGGTGTATCTTTCAGTATCAGAGTTCATATTTGTGTGTGTGTGTGTGTGTAGTCCAAATGGTACAACACAGACTAGCAGCGCCAAGCATCATGTTCATTGATGCCTTTGGTTAAATCCCCAGTACCCACAGATATGCACACACATAGCTGGCATATGGTTGTTGTTCTTGATTGAAACTTGTCATTTTATCTAAGTCTTGTATTCAGTTTAATATTTCTATGTGTTTTTCCCCCAGCTATGGGAGGTTTACGGAGACAGACGCTGTCTGCGAACATTTATTGGTAATACTTCTTTTCTTTCTGTCTATAAATCTGTTTGGAAAGACTTTTTAAACTACATCATTGACAGGAATGTTACTACACTGATAATGAAGGAAAGTCTTCAAAGACTCGAACTAAGTCTTGAAGAGGGAGTGAGTCCTCCCACATAGACAGAAAAGGGAACTGGGAAGAGAGAACAGCAAAAGCAAAAGTGGTTTGAGAAAGCATGCTGCTTTGGGGCAGCCAGGTATGTTTCAGAATTGCCAGGGAGGAGATATGGTGAGAGATGACAAGAGGAAAAAGCAGTATAACCAGGGGCAGAGCATGAAGGACCTTATGTGCCATCAGTGAGGAGTGTGGAATCTATCCAGAGGGCCTTGGAAAGCCAGCCATTAAACAGCTCTTGCAGGAAATTAACTCAATCAGATCTGAAGTTTACAGGGATCATAGTGTCAGTATGGAAGATGCTCTGGTAGGGGGCAGGCCTGCAGGCAGGGAAATGAATGACAGGGTTGTTTCATCGGTCTGGATTAGAGATGATGAGAGCCTGGACTAAAGCAGCAGATGGAGAGGAAAGGAACAATCAAGAGTTAAAATCAGTGAGACTGAGTCACTGGATGTGAGTGATAAGAATGAAGCAGAAATCTAGGGTGACTCCCAGCTGGCTGGCTGAACGGTGATACCATTTGCCAAGAGAGGGAACATAAGAGGATGATGAGGTGTCACTGTTAAATTTGAGCTGCCTTTGGGATATTGAGACGAAAATGTCCAGTAAGCAATTAGCCAGGTGTTGAGCTTTGAAAAGGGGCTCGGAATCGGCAGCTAAAGCATACGAAAGAATAAAATCGAGCGAACTCCTTGAAAGAGAAAACAAGGCCAAAAAGAGAACAGCTTTGTGGCAAACTAGTCTTTTTGGTAGAGAATAGTTTACTGTCTTTGTGAGATTTCGTGTGAAGTCTGGTTACATTTCCAAATTTAACTGTACATTATTGAAACACTATTTGTGTGAATCGTAGTGGCTCTGTTTTTAGATTCAAGTGCCACTCTGCAGCACTTTGTTAGGATTTTAGGGCCTTGCTAAACAAATAAATAGCCCAGGGTACCATAGCACCCTACAGGAAGACTCTCCACAGCAGACGGGAACAAGATGCCTCTTGTACATGTAGTGGACTTGGTCTCCATCTGTCTCCTCTGCACCGGCAGGCAGTTTTTCAGTGGGAAACAAAATTACCAGTTTTGGAAGATGGGACTCTTGCTGTAGAAAAGAATGCCTAATTACTGTGGCACATAGCCTGATTCGAGTTCCCTGGTGATGGCCGTCCAGCGCTGCCGTGTGTGGTTGACGATTTGTGCAATGAATGCATGTTCTGTCAGTCTTGGTCTTGATGGGGTGGTAGAAAAAAGGAAGGTTTCTGCTTTCATTTAGCCACATTTTATTTGTCCCTGCAACTTTCAAAAGAGTGGATTGGTCTGGCAGACTGATTTCTAAGCAGAGCACCTTAAAGTTAATTTATTGTCAAAAATGCTATTTTAAAACAAAATAGAAGTTAATGTTAGTTTCCAAAAGGTTAAGTCTCTGAGATTCTGAAGTCCCTTCTCTGAAACTTGGTAATGTGATCACAGAAATCTGCAGGTATTGAAGAAGAGCTATGATTTCATGAACTTTATAGGGTAAAGTCACTTTGTTTCACTTAGTGAGTAATCTGGAGAATGAACCTCCCAAATGTCACTAGGCCCTCCTCTTTCATTGGCAATAATTGGTCTGTTATGTTTCCTTAAATTCTTGGCTGCTTAGTCATCAATTATGTATATTGCGTATTAAAAGATTTCTATGACAAACTCTAAAAAAAAAATGTTAGATCTTTTATCTTGGTTCTTACCTAAATGTTATGCATCAGAAACACCTAGGGAACTATTTGAAGGGGGAATAAAAAAACCACCTACGTTCCCAAGCCCACACCTAACATATTCTGCATCAGTAAGTCAGGGGATAGGATTCCAGAGATTTTGACTCACAGGGTGGCTTGAAAATGCTGTTTCTTTTATGGTGTTTGTGTTTTAAGAGGAGATACTTCACCTCACCTCCATTTCTTTTGTCCCTGCCTTAGGCCACAGCAAAGCCGTTAGGGACATCTGCTTTAATACTGCAGGAACGCAGTTCCTCAGTGCAGCTTATGACAGGTACCTTAAGCTCTGGGACACTGAGACAGGTAAGAGCTCACTTATACTAATGCCAATACATATTTATCTTATAAATTAGCATTTATAAACGGTGCAACATTGAGTAGTCTTCTGTGGCAAAATGGTGCCTTCTGTAACTGCTGATTCTCATATCCTCGACTGTCAGCTGATATCATAAAATGTTTGTAGAGTTCAAACTCAGCTACATAAGTAGCTCTTTTACTCTGAGACTTTGTTTCCATTAAATACAATTTATAAAGCAAACATCCTGATAGACAAAAAAATTTGAAATCTTCCACAGACTAGTTAATTGATCTTTTTGTTCCCCTCTACCACCAAGCACGCTGCATTGCACATAATAGAAGCACAATAAATGTCTGATGAACAAAATTAAATTTAATTACCCACATTGATTAAAAAGTAAGTCTGTTTACAGACCCATGGGTCAGGTGGTTTTATATATTCACAGACGTTAATTGTATTAGTACATTGTGGCTAGTATAATTTTATATAATTAGAGAACCATCTTTCATCTCACTGAGTTTTAACGGTAAAGATAATAGCTAATATTTATTGAACACTTACTGTTTACCAGGCATTGTGCTATGCACTTGTATCCAGCATCACATCCAATTCTTAAAATAACCCTGTAATTACTGTTATTATTACAGATGAAGAAATTGAGGCTTAAAGGGGGGAGCTTTTCCAGAGCCACACAGCTAGTAAGTGGCTGAACTGATTTAAACCAAGGTCTCTAATGCCAGAGCCCCTACTCTTACCCCGCAGTGGGTCTCAACTCCGGCTACACATCATAATCACTTTATTCTGCAATTGATACAGATTTACTTTTGAAAAAAGTATTTTTAATCATAAAGAATCTGTGAAAAGGAACAATATAGTTTATAGTAAGTAACAAGCAGGCTGCCCTTCCCCAAAATGTATTAAGCAAATGATCTCGAAATGTTAATCCCCGGGCTGTCTTTGAAGTGATCAAGTTTCTTTTCCTTACTTTAACCTGAGTCTTTGGTTTTAGGACAGTGTATATCAAGATTTACAAACCGAAAAGTGCCCTATTGTGTCAAATTTAATCCCGATGAAGATAAGCAAAATCTCTTTGTAGCTGGTATGTCTGATAAAAAGATTGTGCAGGTAAGTCTTTTTACAGTATTCTTAGTAAGATTCCTATAGTTTATGTTGTATTAGGGGATGGAATAAGGAATATTAACTTGTTTAATGCTTGCTGCTTTTAGGGACTGCTAATGGTCTATTTTTAGTAGAAAACAGTCATTACGTTAGAGATCTTTTTCTTCACTTTCCATAGTTCTGATCTTAATTTTCATATCTGCTCCACTTCTGTCTTTACCTTTTCTCTTGTTTGATATACAGTGGGACATTCGAAGTGGAGAAATTGTGCAGGAGTATGACCGGCATTTGGGAGCTGTCAACACCATTGTTTTTGTTGATGAGAATAGGAGATTTGTGAGCACATCTGATGATAAGAGCCTAAGAGTTTGGGAATGGTGAGTTTCTGTCAGTAGAAGATCTGATTTATGTAATTATAGCAAGCAATTTAAAACTTTGTAGCCAAAGCAAAGCCTGATAATATGCAACCATTTGAATATTTTCACAACTATGATCTCTGGCTTGCCAGCCAAGCTGCTTTAAATATTTAAGTACCCAGAATATGGAAATAAAAATTTAGACATGCTACGTTTCGTAGTCTTTGGGCAGTCTATCTAAAGGTTATATATTTTGAGGCATTTTTCTTGCATTGGTGAAAAGTTTATATTGTGTTGCCTTACATTTGTTTATTAGGTACTTTATTTGTCTTTGCAAAATGACTGATGAGATGCAGGGCCCACAAATGTATAGACTCTATTATTTACTGTGGGGATTGAACATTAGAGTCAACCCAAAGAAAAGAAAAATAGTTGGGGCGCCTGGGTGGCTCAGTCGTTAAGCGTCTGCCTTCGGCTCAGGTCATGATCCCAGGGTCCTGGGATCGAGTCCCGCATTGGGCTCCCTGCTTGGCCGGGAGCCTGCTTCTCCCTCTCCCACTCCCCCTGCTTGTGTTCCCTCTCTCGCTATGTCTCTCTGTGTCAAATAAATAGATAAAATCTTTAAAAAAAAAAAAAAAGAAAGAAAGAAAGAAAAAATATTTAAAAATCTTTTAAGTTTTTAAATGTCTACATTATGATTATTCAGTACTGAAACTGGCCTCATGTCATCACCCATTGTGTCCTGCCATTCATAACACGTAATGGTAGAAAACAAATGTTTTATTTGTAGAGTATGTTGGTAATTTTGCTTTCCTTGAGAGAGGAAAAAAAACTTTTCTAAAGTCAAGAAATACTAAAGCTATGGGCGCCTGGGTGGCTCAGTTGGTTAAGCGACTGCCTTCGGCTCAGGAGTCCCGGGATCGAGTCCCGCATCGGGCTCCCTGCTCGGCAGGGAGTCTGCTTCTCCCTCTGACCCTCCCGACCCTCCCCCCTCTCGTGTGCTCTCTCTCTCACTCAAATAAATAAATAAAATCTTTAAAAAATAAAAAAGAAATTCTAAAGCTAGTTTCACTAAGTGTCATAGATCATGTTTTATCATTTATTTACAAAGAAAAGCATAATAGTCTTTTTGTTCAAGGGAATGTTAGGATGGAGCCCAGCTCGTTTTTATAGTCAGTTATGAAGCACAGCTCGGCCATGGTTACAGCCTTGCAGGGCCTAGGAAGTGTGACTTCCCACCCCGGAAGTTGTTCTGCTTTACGAAGTGGGAAGCCTTGCGCTACAGCCAGTAGTTTGCTCCTGAAACTGAATCCCTTTGAGGAGCTGAGCAGGTCCCTAACCATCGTCAGGGAAATTTGGGTAACTGAAGGTTCCTTGTAATTTGATTGCAGTTTCTCCCACCCCTTCAAATTGCCCCCATTCGTGGAGAGCTGACTGTATACTTTATGTATAATTTTAATATCATCCTTAAAGTCCGTGCTTTGAGACTGTCTTATAACTGAGCTCTTTCTTACTTCAGAAATGATGTTACATGCAGAGAATCTGATATGGACATCAAGTTTTATATGAGTCACCTTAGACTACTTGTACCAGACTCTGAAGATAAACATATACATGTACTTGTTTTGTTTATATACTTTAGCAGTTTGATTATACTTAAACTTTCAGATGTTTCTATCTTCGGATGATATTTCAGCTCCATTTTAAAATGTGGAGTGGTATAAATGAAATTGGTAAATATTTAAATGAAGCACCAATTACAGGGCTCTAAGAACACTTGTGTGTGCTTTCTAAATTAGAGCATTGGTCAGCAAAATATTTTGATTAAATTAAGGGGTAATGTCAGCCTGTTTGTTGTTTTCCCTCCTCGGAGCTTAAGAAATACTCCTAAGAGTCATAATAGTGTGTCATTATAAATGATGACATCCTTTAGACTTCATTTGCTATTGGAACCTTCCTCACTGATCCTCTCGTGAGGGTACGTGCCTCTTCTCCATGTTCCCACACAACACTTTGCTTCTCACAGTTTTTGGGTTTTTTTAAGATTTTATTTATTCATTTGAGACACAGAAATACAGAGAGAGAGAGAGAGCATGAGCAGGGAGAGAGGCAGAGGGAGAGGGAGAGGCGGGTTCCCCGCTGAGCCAGGAGCCCGATGTGGGGCTCAATCCCAGGACCCCGGGATCACAACCTGAGCCAAAGGCAGACGCTTAACCATCTGAGCCACCCAGGCACCCCTGCTTCTCACTGTTTTTTAGTGCTTGCACATTTGTTTCTGTGTCAGCCGTGCTCACAGTGTGTCCCCAGCACCAGCACAGTACCTGGCACGTCGTATGTGCTAAATATCTAAAGAAGTCAATTACTGTCATAATTATTAATGATGCTACATCTGTTGAGCCCTTTCTGTGTGCCAAGCATGCTAAGCATTTTATGTGAACTCTCTGGTTTAATGTGCCAAAGTAGTCTTATCAGATAGATGTATTTGCTATCCCTGTTTCATAGATGAGGAAACTAATGTAGGTTAAGTAATTTACCCAAGATTCCATAAGACATGAAAAGCCAGAATTCAAACTTGTATTAAGCTGATTCCAAAGCTTGAGATTTTTTTCCAGCTTTATTGAGGTATAACTGACAAATAAATATATTTGAAGTGTATAACATAATGATTTGATATGTGTATACATTGTGAAAGGATTCTCACTGAGTTAGCCCATCTGCCACTTTTAGATATTTACCTTTTTTGTTTGGTAGGAACACTTAGGTTCTACTCTCTTAGCAAATTGCAGTTACACAATATGCTATTTTAAGTATAGTCACCATGTCATACATTAGATCCTTAGACCTTATTCGTCTTCCACATAAGAGTTTGTACCCTTTTACCAGCCTCACGTAGGTCCCCACCCCAACCCGAGCCCCTGGCAACCAATCTACTCTGTTTCTATGAGTTTGACTTTTTTTTTTTTTAAGAGTGCACATATAAGTGATACTATGCAGTATCTGTCTTTGTCTGGCTTATTTCACTTAGCATAATGCTGTCTAGGTTCATCATGTTGCAAATGGCAGCATTCCCTTTTTTTAAGGCTGAATAATATTCTATTATATATGTAAATACCACATTTTCTTTATCCATTCTTTCACACTAAGACTGTTTCCATACCTTGGCTATTGTGAATAATGCTACATTAAACACAGGAGTACAACTATCTCTTCAGCATAGTGATTTCATTTCCTTTGGATATATACCCAGAAATAGGATTGATGGATCATATGGTAGTGCTCTTTTAAATTTCTTGAGGAATCTCCATACTGTTTTCCATAGTAGCTATATGTACCAGTTTACATTCCCACCATCAGTGTATGAGAGATCCCTTTCCTCCACATCCTTACCAGCATTTATCTCCTAACTTTTTGGTAATAGTCATACAGTGTGTAAGGTGATATCTCATTGTGGTTTTGATTTGCATTTCCCTGATGATTAGTAATATTGAGCACCTTCCTGTACCTGTCAGCCCTTTGTCTGTCTTCTGTGGGAAAATGTCTGTTCGGGTCCTTTGCCCATTTTTTAACTGGGTAGCTTGGCTTTTTGATAATAGTTGTATGAGTTCCTTACATATTTTGGATATTGACCCCTTGTCAGATACGTGGTTTGCAAATATTTTCTGCCATTTCTTAGGTTGCCTTTGCATTTTGTTGGTGGTTCCCTTTACTGTACAGAAGCTTTTTACTTTGAGGTACTCCCACTTGTTTATTCCAACTTCCAGGAGCTTATCTCCTGTGTTTTCTTCTAGGAGTTTCAGGTCTTATGTTCAAGTCTTCAATCCATTTTGAGTTGATTTCTGTGTATGGTATAAGGTAGGGGTCCAATTTCATTCTTTTGCATGTGAATATCAAGTTTTCCCAACACCATTTAGTGAAGAGACTGTCCATCCTTTCTCCATTGTATATTCTTGGTTCCTTTGTCGAAAATTAATTCATTATATATGCATGGGTTTATATCTGGGTTCTCTGTTCTGTTCCATTTGATCTGTGTATCTGTTTTTATATAATACCATACTGTTTTGATTACTATAACTTTTATTTAATTATAGTTAAAATCAGGAGGCTTGATGCCTCCAGCTTTGTTCTTTCTTAGGATTGCTTTGGAGTCTTTTGGGGTTCCATACAAATTTAAGAATTGTTCTAATTCTGTCAAATATGCCATTGGAATTTTGGTAGATATGAATTGGATCTGTAGATTGCTTTGGGTGTTTTGAATATTTTACAGTATTAATTCTGTGTACAGATCTTTCACCTTGGTTAAATTTATTCCTAAATATTTTCTTGTTTTTTGATACTATTATAAATGGGATTGTTTTCTTAACTTCTCTTTCCAGTAGTTCGTTGTTAGTATCTAGAAATGCAACTGATTTTTTAATATTGAATTTGTATCCTGCAACTTCACTGAATCATTTATTAGTTCTAACAGTTTTTTTGTGAAGTCATTAGGGTTTTCTATATAAAATGTTATGTCATTTGCAAACAGAGACAGTTTTACTTCTTTTTTATTTGGATACCTTTTTCTTCTGGCCTGATTGCTCTGGCTAGGACTCTCAATACTATATTGAATAAAAGTGGTTAGAGCAGACACACTTCCTGATCTTAGAGTAAAAGCTTTCAGCCATTTACAATTAAGTATGATGGTAGCTGTGGACTTGTCACACATGTCTGTGTTCCCCATATACCCAGTTTATTGAGACTTTTTATCATGAAAGAATATTGAATATTGTCCTTTCTTTTGCATTTATTGAGATTATCATATGATTTTTATCCTTCCTTTTTGTATTTCATTGATTGATTTGCATATGTTGAACCATCCTTGCATCCCAGGGATAAATCCCACTTGATCATGGTATATGATTCCTCTAACGTACTGTTGAATTCAGTTTGCTAAAATTTTACTGAGTATTTTTGCATCTATATTTGTCAGGGATGTTGGCCAATAATTTTCTTGTAGTTTTTTGTCTGGCTTTGGTATCAGGGTAATATTGGCCTTATAAAATGAGTTTGGAAGTGTTCCCTCCTCTTCTATTTTTTTTGGAAGAGTTTGAGAAGGATTAATATTAATTCTTCTTTAAATGTTTGGTGTAACTCACCAGGGAAGCCATCTGGTCCTGGACTTTTTTTGTTGTTAAGAGGTTTTTGATTACTGTTTCAGTATTCTTAGTCATTGGTCTGTTCAGATTTTCTATTTCTTCATGAGTCTGTCTTGGTAAGTTGCATGTTTCTAGGAATTTACTCATTTCTTCTAGGTTTTCTAATTTGTTGGTGTGTAATTGTTCATAGTAGTTTCTTGTGATCCTTAGTGCTTCTATATTATCAGTTGTTATGTCTCTTTCATTTCTGTTTTTGAGTTTTTCTCTTTTTTTCTTAGTTTAGCTAAATGTTTGTCAATTTTCTTTTTCAAAAAACCAGCTCTTAGTTTCATTGATCTTCTCTATTATCTCTTTAGTCTCTGTTTCATGTGTTTCTTCTTTGATCTTTGTATTTTCTTCCTTCTGCTAACTTGAGTCTTAGATTGTTCTTCTTTTCCTAATTCTTAAAAGTGTAAAGTTAGGTTGTTATATTTGAGATTCTTTTTCCTTAATGTAGGTGTTTATCAGTATAAACTTCCCTCTGGCTTTTGCTGCATCCCGTAAGTTTTGGTATGTTGTGTTTCTATTTTCATTTGTCTCAAGATAGGTTTTGATTTCCCTTTTGTTTTCATCTTTGACCCATGTCTTGTTTAGTAGCATGTTGTTAACCTCCACATACTTGTACATTTTCCAGTTTTCTTGTAATTGATTTCCAGTTTCATACCTTTGTGGTTAGAAAAGATGCCTGATATGATTTCAGTCTTCTTAAAAATATTAAGACTGTCTTGTGGCATAATATATGATCTATCCTGGAGAATATTTGGTGTGCACTTGAGAAGAATGTGTATTCCGCTGCCATTTGGTGGAATGGTCTATATACGTCAGTTAGGACCATTTGGTCTAATGTGTCGTTTAAGTGCAATGTTTCCTTATTGATTTTTGTCTGGATGACCTATCTATTGTTGACAATGGAGTATGGAAGTCCCTTGCTATTATTGTATTGTTTGCTATCTATTTTCTCCTTTCAAATCTGTTAACATTTGCTTTATGTATTTAGGTGCTCTGATGTTGGGTATATAAATCCTTCTATTTGTTATATCTTCTTAATGAATTGACCTCTTTATCATTATATGATGACCTTCTTTGTCTCTTATTGCAGTTTTTGGCTTAAAGTCTATTTTCTTTCATACAAGTATAGCAGCTACCCCTGCTTTCTTTTAGTTTCCATTTTCATGTTCAGAAGATTTTCATGGGATATGTTTTCCATACTTTCACTCTGTCTGTGTGTGTCCTTAAAACTGAAGTGAGTCTCGGGCGCCTGGGTGGCTCAGTTGGTTAAGCGACTGCCTTCGGCTCAGGTCATGATCCTGGAGTCCCGGGATCGAGTCCCGCGTCGGGCTCCAGTCCCGCGTCGGGCTCCCTGCTCAGCGGGGGGTCTGCTTCTCCCTCTGACCCTCCCCCCTCTCATGTGCTCTCTGTCTCTCTCAATCTCTGTCTCAAATAAATAAATAAAATCTTTACAAAAAAAAAAAAAAACTGAAGTGAGTCTCTTATACACAGTATATAGTTGGGTCTCGTTTTTTGTTTTTTTGTTTTTTTTTATCCATTCAACTAACTTGTGTCTTTTGTAAATTTAGTCCATTTGCATTTGAGGTAATTACTGAGAGGTCTGGACTTTTACTAGTGCTATTTTGTTCATTGTTTTCTGGTTATTTATAGTTCCTTTGTTCCTTTCTTTCTTCCTCTCGTCCTTTGTGATTTGATGATTTTCTATAGTAGCATGGTTTGATTTCTTTCTGTTTCTCTTTCGTGTCTCAATGATAGGTTTTTGCTTTGTGGATACCATGAGGCTTACATAAAACATGCAGAACTCGCATTCTTATTCATATGGCTAGATAGTTAGATGGATGAAGGGTCTGGTGGGGAAAGAAGATAACTTGGATCCAGTTTGATTAGTCAGAAGGAAACGTGAGGATCAGTCTTGCTACAAAGACAAGTAGGAAGCAAAACCAACTCAGGATCCCTGGAGCTATCCTTTACCAGGTACAGCCATTCCTGAAAGTGATTACTAGTGTTACTGGCAGCTTGCAGAAAGGGAGGCCCTGATTCTTATTTCTAGGACCTTCACACAGGTGGTGTTTGCCAAACTTTTACACCCTGTGCCTGCTAAGAGTAGCACAATGATACAAGAAAACAAACTAAAGGAAACTTGGTTGTAAAGGAGAATAAGAGATTATAATTAGATACTGAACAGCCTATGGTAATGCTGATTGGCTAAATTCATGAGATGTCAGACATGTTTTCTCCCAAAGGTATTTATTATGTTAAAATATTTTTAGAAGAAAATTTGACAGATGTTGATCCTACTGTTTATCTTTTATCTTTAAAATTTCATAGATTTTTATCAAAGTTTTTTTCAGTGATTTCAAAATTTCCAGACTGAAGATTATATGTAAGATATAAGTTACTAGCTTATTTATGGAATTACAGGTTCTAATTAGAAAACAGTGTTGTGTTTATTAAATATAACTATGCCGGAACGCCTGGGTGGCTCAGTCGGTTAAGCGTCTGCCTTCGGCTCAGGTCATGATCCCAGGGTCCTGGGATCGAGTCCCACATCAGGCTCCTTGCTCAGCGGGGAGCCTGCTTCTCCCTCTGCCTGCCGCTCCCCCTGCTTGTGCTCTTTCTCTCTCTCTCTCTCTGACAAATAAATAAATAAAATCTTTTTTAAAAAATAAATAAATATAACTACGCATAGCAGACATTTTCACTAGCAATAACAATGTTCATAGAGTGTTCAGACCCATTTCTTGTTCTAGAGCTCATTGTACCAAGAGTCCTTGAAATAAGAGATCTGCATACATTTTTTTTGTTTACTTTTAGGAAAACATTGATTGATCTGAACCTAGACTATGGTTAATTTAGAAATGCTCTTATGTTTTAATCTGTTATTGATTATTATTGGCTAATAATTTTATATGAGGAGGGAAAAACAGTTGAACCTTTTTCAGACTGAGGTTCTTTTGAGTACATTTGGGTCATTTTGAATGTCAATTCTCATTGGTACTTTAGAGAAGTATAAAGGGTTGGAGATTTGATAAATGATATTGTTCCCCAGGTTACACCTAAAAATACTTCCTTCTAACCAAGACCCTCATAGAAGTTTTTTTCTAATCATTTGCTTCTTCTGGATGAGTAGATAGATGGATAGAGAAAATCCTTACTTAAAGGCAAATAATTACTATAATTATTGTTATCATTTCCTAATTAATCAAAGTTTTGGAACTTGAACCATAGTTAGAAATTGATACTGCTGCTTTATATTCTGTGTTATTCATCAGATTACATTTTCCACACGTTACTCTGTAAAAAAAAAAACCAAACATTTCTGGTCACTCATGAAAAGCAACAAGACCAAAATTGTTCAGAATTACTAAAAAGTTTATCATGGAGAATATTAAAAACAAAAAGGCATTTGGAACTTTTCATGGTTCTAGATTTAGGTGACTAGTGTTGGATTTTTGTTGTGTTTGTTTTATTCTTTGTGTCACTCATATAAGAATTTCTTTAATGCATTTTTCTCCTGCACCATACACACTGAGAATAATAGATGTCCAGGTACCAAGCACTTAATCTCCCTTACCCATCCAGAAATCTCATTACTTCAGGATGGGTTCTGCCTGCTTGCAGATCCCTATACAGCTTCGCCTACTATCCCCTTGCACTGCTTAAGGCTCTTTAATCCTCTCACCTGCTTGCAGTTAACCAGTTAAGGCTGAAACTGGCAGGTAAACTAAGAGTACCTCCTTCCCTGTAGGCTTGCCTCAGACATCTTGCGCCTGCCTACATCGTACATTTTTAGATGAGTTTATTGTCAGAGAACTTCAGTCACAGACTTTTTAACATAAAGGCCAAAGTTTAAGTCAAATAGAGTTGGAAAACTAAATCACTAACACTGTTATAATTATCACGGAAAGGCATTTGTGAAGTACAAGATTTGTAATAAGCAACGGGATGCCATTTTGTGATTTTCCTTCCCCCAGGAAGTTTCATGAAAAGTTTGTTAAATATATAATTTCAAGAATATCTCTTTGGTTTCAGAGATAATTCTTCTGAAGGTACTTTTTAAAACTTACTTAATTCTGATAAGCTGTTTTTAAATTTTAGGGATATCCCTGTGGATTTCAAGTATATAGCAGAGCCCAGTATGCACTCCATGCCTGCGGTGACTTTGTCTCCAAATGGTGAGTGAGTAGGTAGAATGTGGTTCTAAATGAGCCTCTAAGACAGAGTGTGCTTTCTGTATTCAAAAGAACTTTGGCCTTTTCCTCCTAGGGGAAGTCTGTCACAGGGCCATATTTGTATAAGGAAACCTTTCCAATATTAGAAATAGTCACTGGTTTTCCTCTGTGAGTCACCTCACCCATTCTCTTGTTTTTAAAAATAATAATAATAATAATAATAAACAGTGAATTGCAGCTCACATTGACAGAACATCTAAGGATTTCCATCTGAGGATCAGGTTTTTTTTTTTTAAAGAATTCTCCTTCCAACAGAATCATGTTTAGTCATTTAGTGATTTATTGTGAGCTCTTCTTCTTTCAGAGGAGAGAAATTTTGATCTGGTTCCCCATAATAAGAATACTTTAGCTTCTCAGGCAAAATAAAAAAGATAAATCCATCTACTACTGTTTTCTGTTCAAAAGTGCATTGCCTTCTAAGTACAAAGTAATTTGTACTACAGATATCCTGACAGTATACCGACAGAATTGTAGCTCTGCATGAGGGTATTAGAGTAGAGGGGCTGATGTTTGGGCAACACTGTCCTCAAAGCCCCTGTTAACTCCCATAGCTCCTGTGAGTGTGGAGCAAGGAAGAGGAGGCAAGAAATAGTTTGCTGTTCCACGGAGGCATCTGCCACCGGCAAATCAGTGATCATTTTTGTCAAGTACCCTATGATTTTTATGAGAAGAGCAACCTAACCGGGTCCTATTTTGATAATGACCGCATTGAATACTGTCACATTTGTCTCTCTGTATCTACACTTTATGTGGTATGTTTTTACGCTACCCATTACAAATATTGTGCTCATCTTGAACAAGGCTATTTACCCTCTCAGACTGAATATTGTTAAGAGCATTCCCTTAGTTAATAATGTCTGCAAGTACATCGGATGCAAGAAGATACTACAGTTCAGGCTCTAGAGACTTTGGTGAATCTTGGGAAGATAAAAGCAATTTGGCCTTTCAGTAACAGTTCCGATAATTTTTTTAATCATATCTCTTTTTTTTATATGGTTTTATTTAATAATCCTAGGTTTTCTCACCTAGTGTTAATCTTTCCTTTTTCCATAATTAACACAGATAAGTCTCTTTTCCCCAATGGTTCTCTTGTCTGTACTTACTCCAAATTAATTTCATTTCATAAAATTTTACTTAAGTTCTGTTAATGCTGAACTCAGAATTTCTGTATATCCTTATTCAAACAAAAAAAGCTTTTATATGAAGAGTGCTCAATGATACGGGATTATTCAAGCAAAATCCATTACTTCTTTATATATAAATCCCTCTTGTCAGTGACAGATTTGTAACACTTTACAAATGGTATGGTAAATTCATTTTCCTATTATTATAAAGTAATTGGGAACAAAAGAATATTAATGTCTGAACATATTTAAAATAAAGAGTCATTTTAGAATTTTCAGTCTTGCTCTAATATGTCTCCTTTATTGAATTTACAGGGAAATGGCTAGCATGCCAATCAATGGACAACCAAATCTTAATTTTTGGAGCACAGAACAGATTTAGATTGAATAAGAAAAAAATTTTTAAGGGCCATATGGTAGCGGGTTATGCTTGTCAGGTGGACTTTTCACCAGACATGAGGTAAGTTTAAATCTTCTCTTATGTTCTCATATTCAAATGTGGTGACATAAACTAATGTCATACAAATAATAACACTTTAAAAAAATCACTGTCGGGCGCCTGGGTGGCTCAGATGGTTAAGCGTCTGCCTTCGGCTCGGGTCATGATCTCAGGGTCCTGGGATCGAGTCCCGCATCGGGTTCCCTGCTCAGTGCAGAGCCTGCTTCTCCCTCTCCCTCTGCCACTCCCTCTGCTTGTGCTCTTCTGTCTATCTCTCTGTCAAATAAATAAATAAAATCTTAAAAAAAAAAAAACACTGTCACATATGTAATCTCATGATAACTGTGCAGATTGTCACAGTGCCTGATGGAAAGACAAGAATAAGTTATGAAAACTACATTTGACTTTTTTAAGTTCTTCAGTGGGTCTCTTTATCTTGCTTAGTCCTGTGCCCTTTAACCACGTCATAAGTTCCTGTCTATATGGGCTATGCCTTATTTTCTCTCTGCTTTTCTCACAACGCTTGGAGGACTGTAATCGCTATGTGGCTGTGATTAAACACTGGCAGAATTAATTCTGTATTGCAGTGTTGACATTAACAACTTCACTGCAGCTTTTCTGTGGTGAGACCTCAAATCCAGCTCTTGACTCTTTCTAGGCTGCACTGTATTCGTGAAGCCCTATAGATAGAGTCTTTCTATGAGTGAAACTCTGCATTCATTCCCCCATTCTTAGCTAAAATATGTAGGTAGAAGTAATCCAGAAATCTCTGTAACCTTGTATGTTTAGGCTGGGATTTGTACCTTAGACTCCTACGAGTCACTCTTAGACAGTTTCAAAGGACCTTGAAACCAGAAAATAATTATGAAGGTGGTCGAGTCTAACTACGGTAGAATGGGTGTTCCCAGGCTCTGTGGGAGGCTGGTTCCCCTACCCTGTTTCTGACTGTCTAAAGAGTGACTTGTTACTGCTTTTATTGTGGCCCCTGGGTTTCCCAACCTTCCTGGTTAATACATTTTTTTTACTCACAGATTGGTAGCTCAATGGGGAGATTTTTTTGGTAGAAGTTTAAATTATAGACTGCTTTGTGCTCTACCTTGTTATTCTCACTGAGTATTGTATATTCACATTGACTTTGTTGTTGTTGTTGTTACTGTGAAAAAGATAAACTCTCTGTTCCTTACACACTTTGTCCATTTAAGGTGTTTGAACAATTTGAATTTATTTCTCTTCCCATTCTAGCTATGTGATTTCAGGAGATGGAAATGGAAAATTGAACATCTGGGACTGGAAGACCACCAAACTCTACAGTCGATTTAAAGCTCACGATAAAGTGTGTATAGGTGCAGTGTGGCATCCACATGAAACATCTAAAGTCATAACATGTGGTTGGGATGGGCTCATTAAGTTGTGGGATTAACGAGATTAGTCCTTAGCTAGGGTCGTTTTTGGTCCAAGTTCATATTTAACTATATTTAATTATTAAATGTGTTGGATGACAACTTGATTTACAGATTATGATTGCCTTACATGGCCTTATGAAGTTGACCCATTGTTTAAAAATACATATATATTTTTTGTAAATTTGGCTCATATAATTTCATTGGCAACTTCATTTTGTTCTTTATAGATATTATTTATACGGAGAATGACCATTGACTTTCTATGTGGTGAGTAGTTGTTGGCAGGCAGTTTGGGTTTACCCCCCTTGACATACTGAAAGGATCTCTCTGGAGTTGAGGAAGAATCCCTGGTGGATTTGGTGTTTTAAAGGAGGTAATACAATTAATGACAAATAATTCTGAAAGGCACCATGTTTACCTAAGCTTCAACAAAAAGGGAAGTAAGGACCAGGGACGATGTTATTTAATGTGAATCTGAAAGAAGGTAAAACCACCCACAATTACTGTTCCCATTATTTTGGTGGGTCAAGTTCAGATCTTTTGGATTCAGGAGTTCTATTTTTTATGACATATATCGTATGTTTACTTTAAGTCAGCAATCTTCTCTGACTGCAGCATTCCTCTAACTATTAAACAACGGAAAATAAACAGTCCAGAGTTGTTTCCTTGGCTTTCTTCCCAATCAGTATAGATAGGACTATATATAAGCAGAGAATTATGTTATTTTGAAGGTGAAACTCAAGAGAATTGAGTCAAGACTTTGAGTTTTATTTGTATTTACTATCTGTAAGGACCTGGCTACACTTCCAGAAATCAGGGTCTCCTAGGTCATCGATTCACAGATGTTACTACTGAAATACTCCTCATAGGAGCTAGGGTATGAGGGCATCGTCCAAAATGTCAACTTGTAATTTCTTTGAAGTGGTGTGTTTTATCTTTAAAATTATTCTGATTTTGCTTATGAATATATGCAACAGAACTTTTTAAAGATTAGAAAAATTTTTAACTTCTTTCCAAATCTTTGAATAAAATTGACACTCCAGAAAGATGGCTATGGTTCCCCTGTTTGAGAAGCAATAACTGGTTGGTTTAAAAAAAAAAAAAAGTTTAAGAACTTCAGATTATGAAATCAAGATAGTAACTAACAGCACTTTGGTTGACAAGCCGTTTCTCCTGTTTTATTACAAATCTCTGTAAGATATTTGAATATTTGAATGTGCTTTGAAATATTTCAGTACCATGCTTCAAAACATTGGTTCATAAGCTGCTCAGAGTGCCAACTTGGAGAACAAAATCATGTTGAATGTTGATATCCTAAGGGCATTAGCTCTGAGCCCTGGACTGTCAATAGCAATTCATGCTTCTAGTGCTTAGAACTTCCATTTTTAAAAATTAATTTTTAAAAAGGCCTGGTATAGATGACCTGGCACTATGGCCACATATAAATAAACAGAAGATAGAAAAAGAGAATTAAAAAATGGTAAGACACGTTATTTTGCGGCACACAGACACTCAAAGAAATGAGAATGCACTGCCTGGCTGCTGCCTTTCTGTATCTGCCAGCAAGAGTAGCTGCACTTCCTGAAGAGGGAGGAGGAGTTCACAGAATACCTTTTCTTTAGTCCCAAACCACTGGTTTTAACAAATGTGAATGATTGAAATGTAATGGGACAGAAAGAATTAATCATACATTTAAACTATCTCGTTCAGCATCAGTATTGTATATGTTACAAATCATAATTTCTAAATCTGGTTTTATTTTATTGTGTTTTTGACTGTTTCTAAACTAAACTGTACATAAAAGTTGTCTCTTTTTAAAAAAAGATCATATTTTTAAATAAAGCATTTTTTCTAGAAAGTGTTATCAAAATTTTCATTCTTAGTCTTAACTGTTGAGACAACAAATTAAACCATCTGCAGATTTTAAATGGGTCATTTTTATTTTATGGGGAGAAATGATGCTTTAGAGGTGGGGGTGATATATTAATATGGTATGTTAATGGGTTTATTCTAGTTAACTAACAAAAATACAGGGCATCGCGTTGAGAGCACACAGATTAAGTCTAACACATTCTGTATTTGTTCACTTAGTGGTGGCACTGAGTTAGGATTGCACCCATTTCAGAGTACACAAATGAGTGGGGTTCTTTTCCAGCTTAAAAAAGTCTCAAGATCATGTTGTTACTGGAATTAAGTGGTTACCTTCTGGCCCCTTTTCCCCACTGCAACCTTCTTATCACACCCAGGACAGATTTCCTTCCTAAAGGTTAGAATAAAAGTGATGCTTTACTGAAAGTTTTAATCAAGTGAATATTTAAATATTGAAGCACAAACTGGGAATATTTTGTCCTTATAAGGAGACAGTTTTAAGATAAGGAACAGGGAATAGCATCAAACAGGCACTTCTCTAAGTAAAAAAGTAGAGAGTGATTCTTGACGATGCATCGTGAGGCTGGTCGATGTCCTTATTAGCATGTTTATAAATTACCCGAAGGAAAATAATGACAGTGAAATATTAAACTCTTGAATGACAGCCGTAAGGATTGAGCACTAGTAAAGATTATAGAAGGCTTTCCTTGAAGAACGGTGTTCCTCGGCACAGACTGAGAGCCATCTGCATCAGAATCACCCAGAGATGGTGTTGCTCACTGAGATACAGAAGAGAAGAAAACGGAGTTAGTTGGAGGAGCCATAACGAATTCAGGTATGGGGAAGGCACGTGCGAAGGGCCATCCAGGTCCACGTATCCAGCAGCAGTATTCAGTTTGGGTTTCAAGGTGAGACCTAGGGAACACCGATGCTGTGTGCCATCAAAGATGCATGTTTTCCATGTTTTGACATCTCTGAAATGAGGGCTATGTCTTAAAGTCAGTGATGTGTCATGGTTTAATTGGCAGCATTCTCTCTTAGTGGATCATACAGTAATCGATGAAATATAGTAGAAATAAGGCAAGTGCCAAGGGACCTACGAAGGAGAAGAGGTGATCCAATAGAAAGATCCACAGCACGTGGCTCAAATTCATGAGAGCCCATGAATTTTCAGAGAACACCCGTGTTTTCAAATGTTCACTTGATCAATGGGTAAGTAAAATGAATGAATGAACAAAAAATTGCGACTAAGAAATATATAGATATTTATATTAATATATATTTGAATGTATATTAATGTGAATATACAAAAATATGTGTATATTCATTCACTGGGTCAAACTCAGCACTTTTAGCAAGATCCCTGGTTGATAGACACACTAAGAATGAGAATCAGTGCAGTAGAGTCTATCTCGAGTATTTCAGAAATGGCACTGTTTAGTACACATAGAAATTTTGATAACCAGAAATAAATACATGCATGTGTGCATGTATTTACATGCATTTATGTATTGTGTATATATATACACGCATGTATGTATGTGAAGATATGTATGTATATACATTTTCTATATTTCTATGTTCATAATCACCTTATTAATTGTAGAAACAGCTATCTCAACCTAAACACTGCCATTTTATCTGGAACTTAAGGGAAAAGCCATCTCAACTTGCAACCAGAGTCCTTAGAGTGGCTTTATTTTTAGTGACAAAGAGAGAACTCCTTTGCTTGCACAGCTTCCTGGAACTGCAATCACAATCTTTAGGGGAATTTTCTAGCTCCCCACATCCTATTCTCCACCCTTCAGCTTTTGAGATCTGAGGCACTAACTCAAATCTCAAACATTTTTTAAGTACATGTCCCAGGACAGTGCTAATAGAAAATGTGAGCCATGTGTGTAACTTTTTTTCATGTGTACAATTTTTAACTTTCTAATGGCCACATTAAAAAAAAACCAGGGTATTAATTTTAATAATATATTTCATCTAATGAAATATATCCAAAGTATTATTTCAGCATTCAGTTATTTTTTTTAAAAGGTTGATTTAGGGATGGCTGGGTGACTCAGTTGGTTAAGCGTCTGCCTTCGGCTCAGGTGTTGATCCCAGGATCCTGGGATTGAGTCCTGCATCAGTCTCCTTGCTCGGTGGAAAGCCTGCTTCTCCCTCTGCCTGCCGCTCCCCCTGCTTGTACTCTCATGCTTTCTATCTCACTCTCTCTCTCTGGAAATAAATAGAGCGTAAGCTGGCGGGGAGGGGCAGAGGGAGAGGGAGAGAGAGAATCTCAAGCAGACTCCCCGCTGAGCACGGAGCCTGATGTGGGGCTCCATACCAAGACCCAGAGATCATGACCTGAGCTGAAATCAAGAGTCAGCAGACGCTTAACTGAGCCACCCAGGCGCCCCTCAATTATTTTTTAAATAAATATTTTACTTTCCTCATACTAAGTCTTTGAAATCTGGTGTATATTTCACACATAACAGCATGTCTCAATTTAGACACTAAATATTCATCAGATATTTTACCTGTTTCACACCAAGTCGATTTACATGCCCAAGTTGTTGCAAATATATCTGAGTTTTCTAATAATTGAATCAGGTAGAAGTTTTTAAATTTAAGTTACTTAAAATTCAGTTCCTCAGTCATATTAGCCACATTCTAAGTGCTCAATAGCAACCTGCAGCTAATGACTGCCATATCACACATAACAGGTCTAGCACCACTTTTTACACCCATAGCTCAAATATTCAACTTTACTGCTTCATCTTCAGACTACTCAAAATACGTTAAGAATATAAATTTTTCTGTGCTACGTTTTGGGTAGTTTCCTCAGGTATATCTTTCAGTTTGCTTTGCAGTCTCCTCAGCTGTATCGCTTAATCCATTAAATCTATTCCAATGACTTTCCTTTTATGGAAGGTCTAGTTATGCTTTTTTATATTTACCTGTTCTTCATATATCATTTTCTTAAGGTTTCTTATATAGTCTTTTATGCCTTTTTTTTTAAAAGATTTTATTTATTTATTTGATAGAGACAGCGAGAGAGGGAACACAAGCAGGAGGAGTGGGAGAGGGAGAAGCAGGCCTCCCACGGAGTAAGGAGCCCGATGCGGGGCTCGATCCCAGGACCCCGGGATCATGACCTGAACCGAAGGCAGACGCTTAACGACTGAGCCACCCAGGCGCCCGTCTTTTATGCCTTTAATCATTTTAAACAATTTATATTATACTTTAAGACTTGTTATGTCAAGTTCTTGGGCTGAAAACCCCAGCGTTTATTGTGTATGTCAACTCTACCTCATGGTGGGCCACCTCCTTGTCAGTTGTAACTTTTTGTTAGGAATTCATCTTAAATGGGTCTTGTTTTTTCTTTTTTGAAGAAATCCTTTGTAGCCTGAGTTGAAGAGCCCCTTCACAGTCGTTTTACATCCGTTTCTGCCATATACCCTTATGTATACGCCCTCAGTTTTTTATCTTCATTTCTCAGCTTCTGGTTTTCTTCACCATGAGATTAATATAAATTCAACTCCGTAAACAGGCCAGAGGTTTCAAATTCTCATGGGACTTTCAGTTCCTCCCAGAGCTACAGCAAGGATAGGCTTTCTTGTGCTGGGGGTGGGGATGAGGGAGGGAGGGAGGATTTTTAGGACTCTTGCATTGAGGTAACGTAGCACTCTCAGGGTCCCGCTGTGCAAGTGTCTCCATGCGATCCGTTCCCCCCACACAGCCTTATCTCCAGTGCTTCAGGCCTCTAGCACCACTGGTACACTAAACTCCTAGGACTGCTGCAGAGTAGCTTCCTGCTCTACCTACCTGTCTGGTTCTAGGCTCCCTCTGAGCTTTGTGTGTCTGAAGATTTTTCTTTCTTGGGCATTCAGCCATACATAGAAATGTATATGTACACATGTGTGTGTGTGTTGTGTACACGCACACGCTCACACATGCACATACAGAAGGATCACCGCAGATATACATACTTAATCTAGTATCTTCAGATGGTGCCACTTTGTTAGGATATTCTGTAAACAGATGTATAAACCAGTACAGTCTGAAACATTCCAGTTTTTAGAACCCTGTGAGTTTAAGCTGTTCTCCAAAGAGGTACTTGGCCTGAGGGCACTTCATTTGATTGGAGAACTATCATCACAGATTCCTCTTTTATTCGGGCCTTTTCTTCTGAATAAGCACATCATTTGGATTCTTCTGAATTTATCCTAAGGCTTCCCTTTATAGCACACAAATGAAGAAATTACCCTACCACTGTCTAAGCCATCTCTAATCACAAAAATCTTAGAATAATGAGATCTTCAAGCAAGAAGAAACCTTAGAAATCAAATATTCCAACCTAAGATAAGCAACTAGGCAAATAAAGGTGATGATTCGCTCGATGCCACGCAGCTAGTCAGCAGCAGCATCAAAATCTTTCTCCTTCCATCCTACTCTTCTGCCTCCTCCACATAATGCGACTTAGTTGTGTATTTTTTAAACTCTCAGATTTGTGGCATAATCTTTGTAGCTTCCAGCTTGCTCTCTCCGAGTTAGGTAGTTCAAAAGAAACACTCAGCTACAGAGACTGTGTTTGTTTCATCCTTTAGTAAAACAGAACCTAGCAAAAGACATTTTTTTGGCCTCTTCCGTTAGAGTTGGGCCCCATAACTGTGCCCACAGGAATGTTGTTTGTTTTAAGAAGCATTAGTTGGGGTTTTTTTCTCAAAGATTTATTTATTTGAGAGACAGAGAGAATCTCAAGCAGACTCTGCTGAGCGGGGAGTCTGTCACGGGGCTCGAGCCCATGACCCTGAGATCACAACCCTAGCTGAAACCAAGGGTCTGATGCTCAACCGACTGTGCCACCCAGACGCCCCACAAAGCATTAATTTTAATGAAACTAGCATTTTTCCATATACTGTTAAACATAAAGTGTGACATTAAGTTTGCCTGATTTAGGGGCGCCTGGGTGGCTCAGTCGTTAAGCATCTGCCTTTGGCTCAGGTCATGATCCCAGGGTCCTGGGATCGAGCCCCGCATCGGGCTCCCTGCTCAGCGGGAAGCCTGCTTCTCCCTCTCCCACTCCCCCTGCTTGTGTTCCCTCTCTCGCTGTCTCTCTGTCAGAAAAATAAATCTTTAAAAAAAAAAAAAAAAAAAAGTTTGCCTGATTTATTTTCCTTAAGGACAGAAATATAATTATCTAAAGAATTTCAATATTTTCTAAATTTAGGCAGTTTAAGAATACATTGAATCTTTGGGTTATGATTTCATGTGATAAGTAAAGTTCAAATACTCTTTCAATAAGAAAAAGACATTTTTACATAAAGTTAAATGTGTTCTGAACTCACAAAGAAGCAGCTATTGGCTAATACAAAAAGAATTGTTATTGCTTAAAAGGCAAACATAAACTTATCTCCAGCAGAAAAGAACAATTATATTAATTGAGCCTGGAGGTATTGTTGTGTTGTCAAGAATAATAATCTGTTTTAATGAGGGCTTCACTTTTAATCTGACAAAATATGATGATGAGGCTGGCTCCCTGGTATTAATCCAAGCTTTGCAAAAAACAAACATGTAATACTTAGGAAATCCAAATCTTGTACTGTGTTTACTATATCTAAAATCGTATAGCCAAGACAGAAATAGCTTACATGAATAATTAATTTGTACTAAACACCGTAAACTCATGAATTTACTTTTGTTCTACCCTAATACAGATCAGTGGTCCTTCAGAGAATTCTAACAGACGTTTGTTTACTTCTTCCTGACTTTCTTCATTTTAACATATCAAATAGTTACAAATATTTATATGATAACCTGTTATAGATGCAACAAATACAATCACTCTAAGAGAAGGGGAAAGGGAAATTTTTTCTTTGACTTTAAACTCAAATTGTGACACAGTTTGTGCGAATCTCTTACGTATGTCTTATCCGTCTTTCACCTAAACAGGTTTTTTTAATCATTTGAAGAACATCATTAAATTTATACTTTTAGATTCACTTATGAGCATTGCTCTGGTAAGATGAGGCCCATGTATCTGCAGGTCAAAGACTACTTTGAAAACAAAGGAAACACTCCATTTCCAAGTGACTGTGTCCTTTCTAAAACCTAAGAGGAAAGTGCCACATAGTGGGACAAGCCAGGGCCAAGAGCTGCTTCCAGGCCTTGCAAGAGCTTTTCTGGCAACCTGAAATATTGACAGAGAAGTCGCTGGGTCCCCCTCTTCTTGCAGGAAGTCTCCATTTGGCAGGCATGTTTTAATTAGATTTTTTTTTTTTTAAAGATTTTATTTATTTGACAGAGAGAGACACAGCGAGAGAGGGAACACAAGCAGGCGGAGTGGGAGAGGGAGAAGCAGGCTTCCCGCGGAGCAGGGAGTCCGACGCGGGGCTCCATCCCAGGGCCCTGGGATCATGACCTGAGCCGAAGGCAGACGCTTAACGACTGAGCCACCCAGGTGCCCCTTAAATAGGTTATTTAAACTAAACCTGCATGCTACAAAAATGTCCCAACTCTTAACTGATTTGCAGGTCTGTTGTTAGTATATTTGTAGCCCCCCCCCCCCCCGCCATTTACTAATAAGGAAGCAAAAATACGCCCTTTGGGAGTGGCATCTCACATCTGTTAGAGGCTATTGAGGCGGCCCTGTGGAGGGAAGGGGACCAGCACAGGCTTTGGATCTGAATGATCGGAGAGGTGGATTCCTACTCTACCATCTACTAGTGGCATCATCTGAATAAGCTATTTAACCTCTCAGGGTTTCCTCACTTGTACAATCGGGAAAACTCCACTTCCTTATGGAGTTCCTGGGAGAATGAGGAACCATCTCTGCCCAGTGCTGGGCACAGAGGATGCTCTCGATAGCAGCTCTTGACTTTACCTCTCCCCTGTGTTCTGTTTGTGTTGCTTTTGTGGGGGTTACGGTGGTGCTGGTTCTTGTTTTGCCTTCACAAGCAGGATCTTCCCAAATGGCAGTGCGTGGTACCCCAGGCCCTTGCTCGTGGCCTCCACCACTAGTTCTCCACGGGGGATGGCTTTGCCCCCAAGGGGACATTTGACACTGTCTGCAGATGTGTCTGGTTGTCACAGCTGAGTGGGGGAGAGGGAGAGGTGCTCCTGGAATCTAGTGGAGAGGGCCAGGGATGCTGCTAAACATTCTACAAGGCACAGAACAGCCTTCCCTCCCCCAACAAGGAATTATCCAGCCCAAAATGGCAATCTGTGCTGAGGTTAAGAAACCCCAGCCTACACAATAAGCATAATAAATTTCAGAGGCAGGGAAACCATAGCAACAGTCAGGATATTCATCATAAATTTCGAACTATCCATGAAGGGAATGAAGGACAGTCTTAGAAATAAGCATAAAATAAGTACAAAAAACTATTGAACAAGCTGCCTTATAGGTGGGTGTGGGTGGGTGTGTTTGTGATTTATTTTGAGTTTGTCTTTTTTTTTTTTTTAACAGTACAGCCATTCTTGCTTCAGATATATATATATATATATATATATATAGTGTGTGTGTGTGTGTGTGTGTGTGTGTGTGATGAAGTCAATGTTCTGCACCACCAATCTGGAATAAATGGGGATTTGCCCTGTATAAAAGGGGCTTTCAGTGATTCCATCAATCTTCAATCCCCTGAATTAAAAGTCTTAATATGGGCGTGTACGTATCTAAAATCTGAACAGACTTGACACATCAGATTAGAACACTTCATACTTTGGTGTACAAGAAGGTTTACCAGGTTTAATGTATAAAAAGGTTTATTGTATATACTTCAGTGTATAAAATTTTGATTAAAAAATAAAAGAGAGAATCTGTGATATAATCCAAGCAGGAACCGGACTAAAGTTAACTTTGTTTTGAAGGCAATACCATGCACACTAAGCATTAAACCACTTCAGAGTTTTTCATGGACCCTTTGTGCTTTTGAGATACCTATGGACACAGAGAGCAACTTAGCTGCTACTTTTTAACTGATTCAAGCTGGTTCTCCCACCCTCAATGACTTTTACTAGTGTACTATGTGTTTTAAAATAAAAAACTTATTTGTATTTTTAAAAATTCAGAAAGTCTTGTTCCCTTTTGTAATGAAGTGAATAAGATCATCTAACTCTACTATATTTTGGTTTCTCACCTGACGGCATGGTATTTTCAAACCACTGCAAGAAACAAAAAGCCAGCCCAGGGAACATCTGGGGTAGAAGGAGGTAAAAAACAGGAAGAAGGGATAAAGTCTAGTAGCAACCAGCATTCTACTCTCTCCCCAAATTTCTTGAACAAACAATGGATATATAGTTTTCCTGCTCTCTCATGATGTAAAAAATGCCAGAAAATATACTTAATTTATAATAAGGTAATAACTTGGTTTGTTTTTATGCTATTCAATTGACTTATTTGAAATAGAATTTTTGAAAATCATTTGTGGGGGTAAATGTCTAATCCCATAAATAAAAATGATGGAGATCATTTGAACTACTGAGAACCTACATTTTCTGTTTAATTTCTAAAAATACAGAAAGGATTGGTGTTACTGAAACACTATGTAAGCATCCCAGGAAAGAGACAGACTTTGGCTCTCAGGCCACGGTCTTCTAACAAATGCCAACTGGCAGTAGAGAAAAACTCACTTAATCCTTGACATAATGTATTAAAAAAAAAAAATTTGACAGGATAGGCAAGGCTGTGGTTGGGAAGTCAGGTCTGAAGTCAGTGGAGGCAACAGCAAAGACACCCAAATTCTGCTTTGTGCTTGGTTTCATAGGAACAGAAGGGGATTTAAGGCTGAGTCTGAAAAGAATCCTGAGTTGAGGTTCTGCATAGTCTAGGCTTTTAAGCTCGGTGACAGAATTTGGTGCGTCTGAGTCCCCAGAAACCAGAACCAGGGGTGATTATAAAGCCACAGCATGGCCTCAGCAAAGGCTGAGGAGGAATGACTGAAATCTACAAGGTCCTAAAGAATGTCATTGACCAGGTGAACAAGAAAAACCCTGAAAGAGGGGAGTGACAGTCAAAGGAAAGGCCCTCTTTTAAACAGTAAGCTACAAACTTAAGAATCTCATCAACTCAGTAAAAATGGAAATGTTAGGTAATTTCTTCCTCATGTTGGTGAATTCATAGATTTTAGATGCATAATGAATTTTAGGGAACACAGATAAGTGGAGGGTTATCTTCCCAGTTAAAACGAAGAAGGACAAGCATCCCCGCTCTGTCGGAGGCAAACGGGAGAAAGGCCCAGGCTTTGGGCAGATGGAGATGGACTCCTGTGGCACTCCGGTGTCCATCCCATCCACAGGTCTTAACCGTGTCCCTACCACAGGGCAGGTGCCGGGCTACGTGCACTACAAAGGCGATAACACAACCCCGCCCCCCCCGGAGCAGCTAACAGGCTAGCGGGAGGAGACTGGACAAGGACACGCCTCATTCTGAAGTTATTTCCCGGAGTTCTCCATGAGGTCCTGCATCCTAGGTCCATCTTGTATTCACCCAACTCAGAGTGTAACAGCTACTTGCATTGAAAATGTCTTTCTTCAGGAACAGCTGGGGTTTAGATAAATCTCTGTAACTATGAAAAAGCCTAAAACCCTTTAGTTCTAACTCTTTGAGGAGGCTGTACCAGAATCGCACGACACTGCTGTCCCCACCACTGACCTCAAACCCGGGCCAGTGGAGATGAATCTCAAAGGTGAGCTGTCCAATTTGTTCCAGGACATCTTCCAGAATAAGATTTTCTAAAACTTTCCATTCTGCACTCTCCAGATCTGCTTTGAGAACATCAATCTGTAACAAAATGATGCAACGAGATTAGCAGATTCAATAAACGTTGTTAAAAATACCATCTTGACATCAGGAGCATCGCTGTATAACTAACGACCTCCTACAAAAGCAGAATGTTTCAGATTTTAGAGTTAAGAGGTCTTTTTCAATGGCCACTAATGACATGAGTTTCTGACCTCACTCCACACCAAATGTTAATATACAAATAATGAAATGCCAGTCGGAAATCATAAAGGACCCTCCTACTTTCTGCCCAATGGGAACGGATGCCTGAGAAGGAGATGCTGGGGCATGTGTTTCATGGAGCTGCGTGCCCACAGCCTCTCCCCGACAGCCCAGACTCTGCTCACAGGAACCCAGCCATGTCAGGACAGCACGGTGGCCCATAGGGAGGCCCGGACAGAGGGCCGCCGTCTGCCGGGACCACCTCACAAAACTCAGCCCCCTCCAACTTCTCAGGACTGGAAGCCAGGGAGAGTTCTCAGGTATCTGAATATTAGACTTGTAAAAAAAAAAAAAAAAGATTATTATCCCATGATTTCTTTTAACATTATACACCAGCACAACATCCTAAAGGGGGGGAAAAAAGGCAACACCATTCTCTGTTCGTTTAATGAACCTAAGTTCACACTCTAGGTAAGATGAAATATAGGGAGAAGAGTAGGATAGGAGAGATTTTGCAATTAATTAAGAGAATCAGCTCATTTTTTCTGGCTTTGCTATTAGAATAACAGAACCCCAAATGCCTCCAGAAAGCAATGAAAGCTAATTACTTACTGAGCGCTTGTATGCGCCTGGCACCATGCAAAGTGCTTAGCTTGCAATATCCCTTTACTCCACTCAACAATTCTGCAAGGCTGATTCTGTTGCTATCCCTGTTTGAAGTTTAGGAAACCAGACTCAGAGTAACCTATCCCCAGTCACACAGCTGGAGAGGCAGTGGTGACATGTGAACTGAGTCTGTCCACATGGCCCATGTTCTTACCCACTACACGATGCTGACTCCCCATAAACCACAAGACGAAAAATGGTAACTCAGATTCCCTAAAAGGCTTTTGGTTTAGAAAATAAAGTGCCATTAGAGAGTGAATAAGGGCCCGTGAGTAGAAGTCTTGTTATCAATATCCCCAGTTTACATTTGCAGAGCAGTTTACAGCTTACAGAATTACTTTCTACATACATAATCTCAGCGAAACAGCCCTATGTGCAGACGAGGCCTTGGTAAAAATGACTTTGGGCTGCCAACATTGCTTGTGTGATTTCAGAGTTGGGTGGAGGAGAAGATGGGTAGGATTTAGACATAACTGCTCCAGGAAAATGTCCTTGCCCAGTATCCTTACATCCCAAGGGAGATGCCTTCTTTCACTGTCTTGCCTTGGACAGTAGCACCTTATGGTCCACCAGGGAAAGAGTGATGGTAACACCCCAAGAATACCAAGAGGCCTCAGAATCATCTAGATATCTGTAAACTAGCCTGTCCAAACTCAAAAGAGAAAAAGTAAAATGAAAAACAAAACAAAAGACTTTCTTTTCTGAAAGGAACCAAAGGCAGATTCTATGCAAACATGCACAAGGCACAAGGCTAAGATAATTTTTGTGAATTGGACACAAAAGAATTAACTCACTCTTTTTTTTTTTTCATCTCTGCAGCCCTGCCACTTTCTTGACTTTGTTTAATCATTGAAATTTTAAGCAGAATATTCTTGAATTGGGGTAATTAAACTGCCAAAAGAAGTATGTATTTAAAACTTTACAAAATTGTCTAGTTAGTACAGAAAATAGCCAAAACTCAAAATCAACATTTCATGTCAATTGACATAGTTAAGAATTTTTTAAAATCCTTATAGATGTATTTCTACCATGGTTTTCTGTGAGTTCACATGTTGAATGTGATCAATACATCAAACTATTAAGGGACAGAGCAAAGTTAATCAGCCTGCAACTGACCTAAAAACTACACTGGTGAATATAGAGGAATATATGTTTCATATTTTTTTCCAAACATTTTTAAAATAAGCTATCAATCAGAAGTTATGAGCAACAGAAAAAAAAACAAATTAGGATAAATCATAGCAAATATATGCTTACTGTGAAAATCCAATTTCACTTACAAAATGTTGTCCTATCGAAAGAGCAGAAATTATTTTCAAATACGACCATATTGCCAACCCCTTTTGATTCCAATGACCGGAAATTCTCCACTTCAATCAGAACCGAGTAGGTTGATTTAAATCACACGGCCAAGGATGGCGCAGGACCGAGGAGCTCATAAACTTCTTCCCTGACTTCCAGCCTGAAAGCACAGCCAGCCAAATGCTGTGAATAAAACATGGGTTTCTTTCCCTCTGTGCTTTTTCCATTTTTTGTGTTTCAGGATGTTCTCTCACCACAACTATTTTGCAAATGTAATTTCCATTATTACTGCATAATGCACCCAATATTATTGTTTGTATAAGGCACTAAACATTTCTGCATCAGGTACACCTCTTTTAAGACTCTAACATCAGTTTTCAACAATCATGGCCCTAAAAATCATTACAAAAAATGATTACATCGGAATAATCAAGCGCCAATCCGAATCCAGTCAGGTTAAATCAGGTTTCTTGAGAAATACAACGAGGTGTTAACTCCGTGTAAACTCTGCAATAACGAAAGACATATTCTTGGGTGGAAGGGTCTCGAAGAAGGTAGATCAAACAACGTATCTGCTACAATTTCAGAGGCATTAAAAAGGTCCTCCTATCAAAGAGTATCTCCTTTCCCTTGTGCCTGAAATACCCAATAAATCTCCCTTCCCAGAACTTTTTGAGGAAATGAGAATTTTAATTTTAACTGGATTAAGGTGTGAGGCCGTTTGGCAGCCCCCACATCACGGGCACAAGCTTCTGTCTGCATTCACCCACCTGGAACTGCAGAGATGAGAAAAAGGAGGCAAAGGGGCACTGGTCTTTGTGCTAGTTTGCTAGGGCCGCTATTAAAAAGTACCACAAATTGTGGGGCTTCAGCAACACTAATGTACTGTCTCATAGTTCCGGAGGCTACACGTCTGACATCGAGGTGTCCAACAGCATTGGTTGCCCCGAGAGCTACACGGGAGACTTGGTTCTGTGCCTCTCCCCTAGCTCCTGCTGGCTTACTAGAAGTCTCCGTCATTCCTTGGCTTCTGCATTACTCTGATCTATTTCTTCATCTACAGGTTGCCTGCACCCAAATTTCCCCTCTTTATAAGGACACCAGTCATACTGGATTAGGGGCCCAGCCTATATCAGTATGACTGACTTTTTTATTTATTTATTTATTTATTTATCTATTTATGTTTAGAGATTTTATTTATTTATTTGTCAGAAAGGGAGCACAAGCAGGGGGAGTGGGAGAGGGAGAAGCAGGCTTCTTTCCGAGCAGGGAGCCCGATGCGGGGCTCGATCCCAGGACCTTGAGATCATGACCTGAGCCGAAGGCAGATGCTTAACTGCTTAACTGAATGAGCCACCCAGGTGCCTTTGCTCTTAAAGGCATTCAACTGATTGGATGAGAATAATTATCCAGTTAATAATAATAATAGAGGGTAATCTCCTTTACTTAAAGTACTTAATCTCCTTTACTTAAAGTACTTAATCTCCATCCCACCTACAAAATCCCTGGATTAGTGTTTGATTGAATTGCTAGGTACTATAGCCTAGCCAAGTTAACACATGAAACTAACCATTACACCATGGGATGACATAATTTCTTTTTTTTTTTTAAAGATTTTATTTATTTATTTGACAGAGAGAGACACAGCGAGAGAGGGAACACAAGCAGGGGGAGTGGGAGAGGGAGAAGCAGGCTCCCCGCGGAGCAGGGAGCCCGAAGCGGGGCTCGATCCCAGGACCCTGGGATCATGACCTGAGCTGAAGGCAGATGCTTAACGACTGAGCCACCCAGGCGTCCCATTATGACCTCACTTAAGCTAATTACAGCTGCAGTGACCCTATTTCCAATGAAGGTCATATTCTGAGGCAACTAGGGGTTAGGACTTCAATGTAGGAATTTGGGGGGCACACAGTTCCAGCTACAACAGGGTGTGAGGTAGCTATCCCTGTAGGAGCTTTGGCAAGGCAGTATGTGTTCTGGAGCCGATTCCCCAGCCAGTGCCTGGGGAAAGTGTCCTGTACCAGAGATCCAAGGAGGCAATTGTGGATGCTGTCCCACCAGTCCCTACATCAGGCAGCCCTCACAGCTCCAACTTCGCAATATCCAGGGCAGGTCAACAGGGCTCCATGGCCAATTAAAACCACCATCATAAAAGCCCTGTGCTTCGTTCCCTGGTGCCTTCCCGGCCACACAAGCAGGCCCAGCAGGTACACTTTGTCTCTGGCACCTGCCAATTCCCTAGCCGCTTCCCTCTCCCTCCTGGAACTCAGCAGGGACTCAACACCCTCATGCTTGCAGCTCCCCACCCGAGCCTTTTCCCTTTCAAGGGGACTCTGCAGCAGGCTGGGCACACTGCACCGCACACTGTAGCGCCTTTAAAGGACTGGGTCTGGGACTCACCAGCATCACTTCCACTGCATTCTACTGGGCAAAGCAAATCACAAGGCCAGCCCAGATTCAAGGTGAGGTGAAACAGATTCCAGCCCTTGAGGGGAAGAGTGGCATACACAGAAAGGAAGAGACAAACTGTTCCTGGTCATGGTTGCAAATAATTGACCCCGGTGATTAAAAGCGATATTCAAATTTATATACAAATCCATGAATGAGCCATAGTATTAGGATAGAAGTGAACCTTTGCTGGACACAAGCAACACTCCAGGAAAAATAAATCATAAAGCCCTTATTCATCAGAATATTATTAAAGAAGGGACGTTAATTAAAACATGGCATTTACTATTAGATCTGGCTTTCCTCGGACGTTGACAAAGAACCTGGGATAACCAATGGATTAAGGATGACTAATAAAGAAAACACTGAAAAGGACAAGTAAAATAAATACGTGTAAGTCTTAGATATCATATTAGTGTACCAGGGTTGCTATAACAGAATGCCACAGACTGGGGCCGGGGTTGGGGGGAGGCTTAAACAACAGACATATTTTCTCCCAGGTCAGAGGCTGAAAGTCCAAGATCAAAGTGTGGGCAATTGTGGTTTCTCCTGAGGCTTCTCCTTGGCTCGCCCACAGCTGCTTCTGCACTGTATCCTCATACAGACTTTCCTCTGTGCTCATGCTCTCCTCCTATCTCTCCGTCTTCTTACAGGGGGTGCCTGGGTGGCTCAGTCATTAGGCATCTGCCTTCGGCTCGGGTCATGATCCCAGGGTCCTGGGATCGAGCCCCGCATCAGGCTCCCTGCTCAGCGGGAAGCCTGCTTCTCCCTCTCCCACTCCCCCTGCATGTGTTCCCTCTCTCGCTGTGTCTCTCTCTGTCAAATAAATAAATAAAATCTAAAAAAAAAAAAAAAAAAGGACGCCAGTCTTACTGGATTAGGGCCCTACTCTAATGACTTCATGTAACTTTATTACCTCCTTAAGGACCCTATCACCAAATACAGTCACACTGAGGATGAGTGCTTCAACCTAAGAATTTGGCGGGGGGTGGGGGGTGTATAAAACGGGTATTTTTGTTAGAATCTATTTAGAGGCAACCGGTATTTCTCCACAAAGAGTTTTAAAACACATCCCTGTGACTGTTATGGCAGCCGGATTGCTGGAGAACCAGTAGTTCCTCCTTTGTGATTAATGGCTAACTCTAGTTCCGGGGAGTAAAAATGCAAGCCACCTCCTTAACTGAAGATGAGTCATAGAGACTGTGGCAGATTTTCTTTTTCAAAGATGGTCTCACCATTAACTCCCATCTCCTGCTTTTCTACAGCATGGCCTTGACCCTCCTCCTATCTAGAGATGGAATTGATGTTCCCTCCCCGGGGATGATTTCATAGGATGCACATGAGGCCCCCCATGTTAAAGGGCTCCATACTTGGCTCTGTGGTCACTGACTTGAAATTCTTAATAAGTTTTGAGCAAGGGACCCTGAATTTTCATGTTGCACTGGGCCCCACAAATTATGTCTCCTGTCCTGTGATGCTCCCTTGGGATCTTGATGGGCTTGTTACCATTGACTAAGAGTATGGTAGAAGTGGTTCTAGATGACATCCGAGCCTGGTCCATAAAAGCTTCTACTTTGTTCAGTGGTACACTCACTCTTGAAAACTTTAGCTCCCACGCCAGATATCTGACTGTCCCAAGGCCACGGTGCTGTGAGAAAGTCCAAACTAACCCTTGCAGAGAGCCCACATGAAGAGGCCCTAAGTCAATATGAAGAAAGAGATGCCTGGCCAACCCTGGCTGCACCAGCCATCGTCCGACTGTAACCCCAGGAGAAACCCTGAGTCGGAACTACCCAGCAGAGCCCTTCCCAAACACTGACCTCCAGAAACTGTGATCAATAATGTAATTATCAAGGAACTTGAGTTTTGGGGATGACTCGTATGTAGCAGTAGATAACTAGAACAGAGACCAGGTACTATTTATGCAAAAGTTAAAGGTTACTTGTACAGTGTCAAATACTATATATTCCAAAGCTGTGATTCCTAGAAATTCATACAGATATAACCAAAAATATTCTCTTATTAAAAAATCAATACATGGTCATTATTTAAAAATTAAAACTACAGATAAGAAAAAGGAAAAGAGGGGCGCGTGGGTGGCTCAGTCATTAAGCATCTGCCTTCAGCTCAGGTCATGATCCCAGGGTCCTGGGATCGAGTCCGACATCGAGCTCCCTGCTTGGCGGGGAGCCTGCTTCTCCCTCAGCCTGCTGCTCCCCCTGCTTGTGCTCTCTCTCGCTCTATCAAATAAATAAATAAAATCTTAAAAAAAAAGAAAAAGAAAAGGAGTTAAAATACCTATAATCCAGAGTTTAAAAGAGTTAACTCTTGAATACCTGGTATATTTCTTGCTAAACATTTTTCTTTGCCATAAACACACACACACATAACACACACAGATCACAGCATACACAGGCATAATTCAAACGCACATGTTGTTTATAAAATTAGATTCATAATGTGTTTTCAAATATGCTTTTTAATGTAACAATGTAACTAACCATGAATATCTTTCCAGGCCAAGAAATTTCCATCAAAGTGTTCTCTGTGTCCCTTGGGGATTTCACAAGCATGTGACAGAGGTGGCTGGGGCCCCTGCAGGAGCAAGGGAGATGTGGGGGAGGCTCTGGATCCTCTACCTCGGCTCAACAGGACCAACTCCCCTTTTCTCTCTTTTATATATTTGGACTCGACTCCCTCGCAAATTTTTACTTGAAGAAGAGCTTTCCTGCCAAGAGAAATAGTTTGCCTCTATCTATAACATGTTTTGTGATGACTTTTATATTGGTTTAATTTACTTAACCAATCCCCCTTCTGCTGGACATTTAGGTTCACATCATCAATTGGATGATGTGATCAACAAACCTGGGGCTAAATATATAAGTATGTTCTCTTATTTTCTTAGAATAACAATACTCCCAGGAGTGGAGTAGCATGTGCCAAGGACAGGCACAGTTTACAACTTTCAAAAATTTGTCTGACCTGTAGGCCCTTCCTGTACCTGCTCTTGGGAAACTGAGGACAACCAAGTGTCACTAAGGCTGGCCGCCCTGCACAGATGCACCGCCAAAATCTCCCCGCTGTCATCAGCCCAGTCAATGACCGCTTGTTTTCTTATCCTGGAGCCATGGGACACTCTGGAGCATTCCTAAACATGCCTGTGTCTCTGTGTCTGAGTGATTCACTGGCTTAGACAAAACCTGCCTGCCATTTAAAGAAAGAAAAAAACAGGACAACCCCGTTTTAACGAAGTACACGTTAAACTATTTCTATATACCTTTTTATTTAGAACACCTCAATAAAAAATGCTTTATCTATTGTTCTCTATTAAATCTTTCAAAGGATACAGATTCTTTTTCACACCCAGAAAATGTGTATTAAAGCTTAAAACTGGCTCCTACCATCAGTTATAAAGCTAATTAGCCATTACAGTCAGCAAAGTCCCTGGCTACAAGCCAAAACCATAAGTAATACCAAAAAACATCAATATTAACCATCCAGCTTATCAATCAATTCATGCAGAACAAGGAACTTCCTATTCAGGCCGTAACTGACCCGCAGATACAGCTGCTTGCCTCAGTATCAGCTGTCTGGTTTTGGGCCAGAATCATACTCTTTATGACATTTACAGATATATTTCATATTTTGTAAAAATAATAGATTCCTGGAAAGGAGTGTGCAAATTGAGTTTTGTAATTGGGCTCGGTTATAAAAATGATTTTTAACCCCTCATCTAGTTATTTACAAATATTTTTAAAAATTAAATTATCATTACCTACCATCCCAACAGGTCAAGCTACATTCATTCCCCCATATTCACTATAGTTTGGATCAGTATTCAATCATAATTTTTAAATAATTACAAAAAGTTTTACCTAATGATTAAAGCAAAGTAAATCCAGGCTTTTATATATCAATTCTACTTAAAGCAAGATATATCTGCACCTACAATATTAAAAGCTGAACACATTAAAGAAACTTAGTTTTTGAGAAAAAAAGAGAAAATGGAAGAAATTAATTTATCTTAAATGAACAAGAGGATTAAAAGTCTCTTTAAGATCCTTAGACTTTAAACACACTAAATCAGGCTTAATTATCACTGTTGGCTGGCGGAAATATAACATTACAAGATTTCCACTACCGCCAGGGAAAGAGAGATAAGGTTTGCCCTGAACATTACAAGAAATATGAAGGGTCACTCGAAGCTAATGTAAGATCGATTCTGAACTAATAATAAAAGAAAATAATTTTATGTAGTAATCAGATCACAGAAATGACCTCTGCAGGGAGCAACACTCTGCAAAGGAATTTTCAAGGAAATAAGGGAAACATTTACAAACAAAGACTTTTTTGTCAGATCTCCAGCCTATTCCAAAGAATCCAACCTGAGGCTGCTGGGCGAGAATTTTCTGGCTTGGATGTGGTGCTATAACATGGTCCTAGCTCCAGAAACCTAGGCCACGGACAGGGAACAGTGGGCTGCTAAGAAATCAAGAGGTCAGCAGGCACTATGAGGTATTTACCCCAAAGATACAAATGTAGTGACCTGAAGGGGCACCTGCACCCCGATGTTTATAGCAGCAATGCCCACAATAGCCAAACTATGGAAAGAGCCAAGATGTCCATCAACAGATGAACGGATACAGAAGATGTGGTATATAAATATATATATATATATATACATACATACATACACAATGGAATATTATGCAGCCATTAAAAGGAATGAAATCTTGCCATTTGCAATGACGTGGATGGAACTGGAGGGTGTTATGCTAAGCGAAATAAGTCAATCAGAGAAAGACAATTATCATATGATCTCACTGATATGTGGAATTTGAGAAACAAGGCAGAGGATCATAGGGGAAGAGAGGAAAATATGAAACAAGATGAAACCAGGGAGGGAGACAAACTATAAGAGACTCTTAATCTAGGAAACAAACTGAGGGTTGCTGGAGTGGTGGGGGGTGGGAGGGATGGAGTGGCTGGGTGATGGACACTGGGGAGGGTATGGTAAGCGCTGTGAATTGTGTAAGACTGATGAATCACAGACCTGTACCCCTGAAAAAAATAATACATTTTATGTTAATAATAATAAAAAGAAGTCAGCAGGCTACTGATTGATGTGGGAAACAAAGGCAGAAGAAAAATTATTACATTTCCTTACTACTTACAGCCCATTCACAAGTCCTTGAAACAAGCAGAGTGACCTTCCTCTAGGGACTCAATTGCCTCGATGTTAATACTTTGCTACAGGCAAAAGGTGATCTTAGCCCAACCCCCCAGGACCCTATAAATCTCCTTTAACATATAAAGATTCCTTTGGAAACTTCCTTTATCTCTACCTCCAAGATACGTGTTGGCAATCATCCTCCAGGTATATGACCCACCAATATAGGTCTGAAGGGTCTCATGACTCAGGTTTTATTAGACAGTAATAAGTGACCTTTTCCTAATAATAGCTAGCCCCCTAGAGGTCCTAGAAACCTTGCTTCCAAATTCCTTAGAGACTTACACTATCCCTAACCCCCTCCCCACTTGAAAGTATATAATCAGGCACCCATCACCCCCTCCCCATGCAGCTCCTTCTGCCCATGGATCCTGTCCCTGTGCTTTAATAAACCACTTTTTTGCACCGAAGACATCCCAAGAATTCTTTCTTGGCTGTTGGCTTTGAACCCTAATATCTTTCCTACATCACTGATAACTTGTGACAGCAAAGAGCCAAGCAGTGCAAATTTCGCAGGACTGAGGAGGCAGCAAGGGACCGGGCCCAGACAGTCAGGGAGAAAAGCAGGGCCAGGGCCGGCACTGTGACAGGCAGAGGATGTAATTTACTTATTTCTACCCACTCCTGCCCCACCCCATCCCCCTCCACCCCACCCCACCCCCCCACAGCTGAAAAGGACGCATCTGTCTCTGCCCTTAGGTCAGAACCCTGTGCCTTAAAGCCACATTGCCTCGTTAATTTATTTTTTGGGCCTAATCATATTTACAAAAGCATTCTCAAATATTTCCAGAAAGAGACGGGACATTAAAAAAAAAATGTATAGACTACTCCTAAATGAATAGATGTATAAACAAATCAATAACCAAGCAAATACCCAAATAAAATGTCTCTCAGCCGGACATTGTACTCTTAGATGTGGGACTGAGTCCGTCTCCGAACACAGTACGGCCAGCCCTGTGACGGAAGCTACATAAAACATGGCCCAACTACAAAACACAAGCACTTGGA
Organism: Neomonachus schauinslandi; assembly: GCF_002201575.2. NCBI lineage: Eukaryota > Metazoa > Chordata > Mammalia > Carnivora > Phocidae > Neomonachus > Neomonachus schauinslandi. The sequence continues at coordinate 50,876,567 of NC_058410.1, read as the reverse complement.
GAAACAGAGAACAAACTCATTGGGTTATTTATTGTTTAAAATACACTGAAATACGAGTGAAGAAAAACACCACTGGGGGTGAAAATGCTCAGCAGGAGTAGAAGGCAGAAACAAGAGATGAGGGAAGAGTGAGAGGCTCGGGGTGTGTGCTCTGTGTCAGCGTCACCTCGATGTCCCTGTATTGGACCCTGTACTGACTCCAAGGAAAGCGTATGGCACAATTTGCACTCATTTGTTGACACGTCCGATTCCTTACCTGGACTATTCATTCCTTCAGGGCAGCACCCAACTCCTCCTTGTGTATCAAGTTTCTACTAGAGAGCGTGACATGCGGTAGGTACGGTAACCCATATGATAGAAGTCTTGTCCGTCTTACACCTTGCCCCTCTTTTCTGTCCCTCTACCTCCAGCACTGTGACCATCCTGCCTAAGACCCCACTGACTGAAAAAGAGGAGAGAGCGTCAAAGGTTGGAAGTTAGGAATGAGGGCAGCTGAGGATCCCATCATCCCACTCTGCACAAGCGGGGTCGAGATCTTCATTTCCAACACTTTATGAACCCTACCCTTTAGCCAAGTGTTAGTCTTTGCTGTTCCTCAGAAAGCCATGACACTTCCTGCCCTCGTTCCTCTATTCATAGGACTTCCTTTTGTGTAGAACACCAAAACCTTCTGCTGGTGACCATGTCTCCCCTCCACCAACATACAGAACATCACAACTGTCCCTCAAGTACAAGCTGAATTTCATTCTCTTTAAGGAACTTGAGTTGCGGGCGCCTGGGTAGCTCAGTTGGTTAAGCGACTGCCTTCAGCTCAGGTCATGATCCTGGAGTCCTGGGATCGAGTCCCACATCGGGCTCCCTGCTCAGCAGGGAGTCTGCTTCTCCCTCTGACCCTCCTCCCTCTCGTGCTCTCTCTCATTCTCTCTCTCGCAAATAAAAATAAATAAATAAAATAATTAAAGGAACTTGAGTTGCTTCGAGTTGAGAATACTCAAAAGTTCTTACTTGATACAGAATTTGAGAATGTTCAAAAATTCTTGCTTGATACAGAACTTGAGTTGAGAATATTCAAAAATTCTTGCCCTCAATGTCTAAAAGCAGAGACAATTATCCAAGCAGGCACTACTTCCCGTAAGTCCCGCAGGACTTGGAAATAGGTACAAATTGTTTTTCTCTTCCGGAAGGCTTCACTGGCATTAAACTGCAAGGCCCCCATCCCAAACATTCTCTAGTTCGATGACAACATTGGGATAAGGAAACAGATATTATCAGTACATAATTCTGTATGTGTCATTCCATTTTTTGTCCTGTTGTGTTGTGTCTAATGCAGTGAATTGTTCAGATGTAAAGGCCTAAGAATGTTTAGGAATGCTCTGGAGCAAAGTGGTGCTGTCACCACATGTGGCCATTTCAACTTTAATTAATTAAATAAAATCCAATACAATTAAAATTTCAGTTCTGCCACATTGCAAATGCTCAAAGCCACCTGTACTAGCAGTTCCCATCCTGGACCGTGCAGCCACAGGACATTTGCATCGTTACACAAAGTTCTGTTGGACGGTGCCACTCAGAGTACCACAGGCATCAGCGTCAGTGGGAGGGCGTGCAAACACACAGCCTCTGATTCAGGAGATTTAGATCAGAGCTGAGTATTTGCATTTCCACCGGGAGCCCAGCTGCTGGTGAGGCTGCTGATCCACGGACCGCACTTTGAGAACCACTGGACTTGGCTGATGACACTCTGTGAGCTTTTTTTTTAAAAGATTTTATTTATTTATGTGAGAGAGAGCAAGAGCACAAGGTGGGGGGAGGGGCAGAGGGAGAGGGAAAAGTAGACTCCCCGCTGAGCAGAGAACCTGACACGGGGCTCGATCCCAGAACTCCGGGATCATAACCTGAGCCAAAGATGGACGCTTAACCGACTGAGCCACCCAGGCTCCCCCACTACATGAGTTTTTTTACCACATGTACACTCAGGACTCTCAACCTCCACACAGGCTGGGTTCTCCCCCCTCTCATGAGCAGATGCAGAAGTATCCACACACTGGAAATCTTTGATCTCAGAAGGTATATAGTGGTCTTCCAACATCAGCTGTTTTCTTAATTAGGATACAGTTAGGTCAGAGCTCCCTAAACAATCACCAAGGTGAGACTCGTACTCCCTGGAATTGTATGCAAAAATGTGTGTCTGTGCTCAAGACTGTTCTCTTCTAAGAACACTGTGGTTGCTGGGACTTTGGCTCTGAGGACGATTGCTTCATCACATGGGTCTGGGGCAGGTTGTTTAGCCTCTCAGTGACTCGGAGAAAAACAGGACTCCTACCTGTGCTGAGGTTAAAGGAAAATGCGCACATGGTACCACGCACAGCAGCCAACAGAACACAGGCTCCGTCAGAGCTAGCTGTTACTGTTTTTACCAATTCTCATGGAGGTCCATAACCACCCCCGACCAAATTAAGGTCATCTTGTGTAAGCTAATATCAAAATGGGCCTTCTCTGTGCCACAGCAGCTATGCTTTGGGAAATGACTCAAAGGAAGAATTAAAATTTGGTACAGGAAATATACAGAGATATTCCACACATGATAGCCAAGAGCCATCTCTACTTAACACATTGGCAGGCGAAATTGAAAACAGAGTTTCTTCAACTGCATTTACATCTGACAAGAGGCAAAAGCATTATATTTTCTGTGCCCTAGAATGGGCTATAAGCTCCACGAAGGCTAATAACTTACTTTTTTTAATCCTCAGCTTCTAGCCACACTGCCAGGCACTATCAAAAGTAGTTGGTAGGTGGATGGACAGGTAGACAGATGGATGGGTAGATGGGAAGATGGTTAAATCGACCTCCCAGTTTCCAGGCTATGGCAGATTAGAGCCAGTAGGGTTGTGAATATCTGGTCCAACTTCCTCATTTTATAGACAGGGAAAACTAAGCCTGAAAAGGCTAAATGATCTGCCCAGGATCATAAATTAATTAATTAGTGGCAGATATTCCACATCTCAAGCACCACTCCTCTGCTCTGAATCTCTCAATCTCTCTCTCTCTCTCTCTCTCACACACACACACACACACACACAAGCATTCATTACACACTAGCACTGTTTTGGGGCAACTACCAACTCTAAGTTTCATCCTCCCTGAGACTTAAGGACTGATGAAGAGTTCCATTCAAGGACTGCTACAATATTTGAGAAAGAAGTGTGATGCCTTCCTTCTCCCAATATTCCTCTCTGCCAAGAATCTATTTGCACTAGGAGTGCCCAGAAAAAGCACAATCTGGCATTTTCTAAATTTACTTATGATCAATACCAGCTCCCCACTAAGCACATTAATACAAATTCAGATCCTATAAAATGTTTGGTTTTTAATAGAGAAAATAGCAATATATATACTGTCATTTAGTTTAAAGGCTAATGTAACGTGGCAGAGGGATCACTTGCCCACGTAGCCATTCTTCCTTCTTCCTTCAATATGAAAACCCTGATTTCTAGCTGATCACATTGCTGCCCAGATAAAAGACTATACTTCCCAGTCTCTCTGTTAGGACTGTGTGACCATGGGACTAAAATCTGACCAATAAGATATAAGTAAAATGTCATGTAGGATTTCCAGAAAGTTTCTTAAAAAAAAAGAAAGAAAGAAAGAAAGAAAGAAAGAAAGAAAGAAAGAGAAAAGAAAAGAAAAGAAGAAGGGAGAGGGCTGTACTTAGTGCTTTCTCCATCCCTTTGCCTGGAGCAAGGTTGTGATGGCTGATGCTGCAGCAGCAATATTGGACCCTGAGGAGAATGACACCCTAGGTGTGGAAGAGAGAGGAGCTGCCTGGATCTTAGGTCTCTGAAGACTGTGGAGTCTCTCTGCAAGATTTGAACTATCTACCCCAAGACCTCTCTTATGTAAGAGGAAGAAAAATTTTCTATAGCTTAAGCCACTATAATTTTTTTTCACACGTAACTCAACCTAATTTTAAAGACATTCAACATATTCTAGCATTCTTAATTTTTACTTATAAAGAGTGGTGTCTATTTTAAAAGTTATTCAGAGTTGAAGCCTTCCATAAAGAAGTAATTAGTGATAGTGACTCCATGTAGCGACCCCCACCTAGCGGAAGTTCACTGTTTTTCCTGACTTGGTAAGCAACTTTCTAATTCTGGGACCGCTACTCTTCCCCTAGATTCCCTCCATATTTCCTTCTTGCCTCCTCCTCTTTGCTCCAGAACTGTGGTACTTGTTCTCCCGCCAAAATTCTCATGACCACAACACCAGACTCTCCCTTCCTCTCTGAGCCCCCAAATTTATAATGCACTAACAAAATGGCGCTGTGAAATCACTCTCGGTTAGTCAGCTAGCCTGAAAAACCTGTTTGAGGCATTATGTTAATGACATTAGTTCTTTTCTTGATCTGTTCTATACATCTGAAATTCTAATATATACTTAAGAAGCCAGATACTGACTTCTTATTTTGACCATCCAATGAATTCTACATGTCTGTGTATTTTTGTTGAAAGTACAGATTCTTTTTCTCGAAGAAGCAAAGCAAAATTCAGTGAGGACTCAAGGTGAACAAGAAACTACAGATCTCTTCAGTCTCATAATGTTCCCATAATAACACTCACTTTAGACGATTTTAAGCTGAATACGTCAAGTCTTTCACCTGCAAAACAAATGTAACTTCTAACTGGAGCAGATTGAGGTTTTGTGGAGCTTGAAGCTTATTTAATTTAAGGGCCCTCTTTATGAAAAATAATACAAAAGCAGAAATACAGGATTAGGTAATATCACTTCTGCTTATAATCAAGACATATACACAAGTCCCGACCCAAGAGAAAAGACAAAATTAAATGAAAGAAAACTATAAACAGATGTGTCGCGAAAAGCCAGAAAATAAAAAAAATTAAAAGAGTTTAAAAAAAAACAACCCTGCAAGAATAAATTCAAGTGTACCTGTTTTGAACCTCCTGTTAAATTTATGTAGCAATTATGGTGAGAAGAGAAAAAAAACTTTATATACAAAAAGATCAGTACCAACTACCACATACAAATATCACCCATTAAAATACTCAAAGAAATGTGCTAGATATTCAGGCACAGATTATATCTAAAAACCTCATCTTAGGGGCGCCTGGGTGGCTCAGTCCGTTAAGCATCTGCCCTCAGCTCAGGTCATAGTCTTGGGGTCCTGGGATCGAGTCCCACGTCAGGCTCCCTGCTCAGTAGAGAGTCTGCTTGTCCCTTTCACTCTGCCCCCCGACTCGTGCTCTCTCTCCCCTCTCAAATAAATAAAATCTTAAAAATAAATAAACAAATAAATAAAAATAAATAAAAACATCATCTTAGGGAAAATGTTAAGACAGTGACTTATACAAATAACCATTCACTAGCTCTTACTGGATACAAAGCCCTAATATTTGTTTTAGATGGGCCATCGCTTAGAACACAGTATCTTTTATCTTGTATCCACTGTAATAGATACAGCCAACTTTAATTAAGCACTTGCTATGTGCCGAGACAAGAAGCATGCTAAGCACTTTGCATGCAACACCCCAATTAATCTCCCAATGAACAAATGAAGCATTTTATTATCCTCATGTTACAAACAGGGAAACTGAGGCCTAGGTAGGTCACACAGCTTATAAGAGGTGAGGCCAAAACCAAATCTGAGCAGTTTCCATAGAAGCCTGAGATTCAGAAAAGTTAACTAACCAACCCAGGTCACACAGCTAGTCAGTGGTAGAATCAGGATTCTAACTAGGTCCTACTCCAAAACAGGCTGTTCTTAACACCGTGTTCTGATACCCTCACAAGTGTTAAGGGATCCAAGCACAAAATACGACATTGTTAATGGTTTCTGGATTTATGGCTCCTTTTGCAAAAATGACAGGAGAAAAGCAAATGTGGAGTATTTATTGGTTTGCGAAGTCTTTCCTGCATTCCTAACTTGTCCATGGCCCACCGGCTGCCATTCTTGGGGGAGAAAGGCAGCAGTTAGGCCTGCCTTCAGACAAGGCACACACATTTCACCACGGGTTCCTCTCCCCTTTGTTTCATCTACTTCTTTTTTTTAGAATAATAACATTTTCACTTATATTCATTTCATAGATTCTGTATGACCAAAAGGCATAATTTGGGGCTGGGACATTTTTTTGGTCACATTGTGTTTTATAAAGTTCCACACAAATTAATATGCATACACAATTAGAAGAAAGCCACCATTTGCATCTGTGGAGGCTGGAATAACTGCCACAAGCCCCCGCTCCTGCTAAAGATGGGCTTCCTCCTACAAATTCATCCCCCCTACACCAAAAATGGCCTATATCTTCCCTTTGATTCCTAACTTCAGGTTCACGTCCAATTGGAAGAGGCCAGGCCAAGAGCCAACACCAAACATGGTAAATTGTCAAAATTAAAACACTGTTTGAGACCTAAACTACCAAGCAACAAACATATGACATCCCACCCTTACCCTAGGCTTCTCCCTTCCCAAGTAGAGGACAACAATTTGGGATGCTATTTGTTTGTTTCTTTCTATTTATAAAAATAAGACACAGAATTGTTAATAATTGGGCAAGTGCAAAAAGCTATGGAGAAGAAAAAAAATTATCCAAAATCCCTGTCCCAAGAGAAAGTGACTATTAACATTCTGGTTATAGTTCTTGTATTATTTTATCTACTGTAGCAGATAATTGAGATCAAACAGTACATATATAATTCTGAAATCTCTTGCTAGTGGGGTTTTTTGTTGGTTTTTTCACTTTTTAAAAGGCCATCTACTCTTTTTTTTTTTTTTAAAGTAGGCTCAACACCCAGAGCAGAGCCCAACATAAGGCTCAAAACCACAGCCCTGAGATCAAGACCTGAGCTAAGATCAAGAGTGGGACGATTAACCGGTTGACTGAGCCACCCAGGCACTCCAAAGTCCATCTACTCTTTTTTTTTCTTTTTAAGATTTTATTTATTTATTTCAGAGAGAGAGAGAGAGATCACGAGCAGAGGGGAAGGGTAGAGGGAGAAGGAGACTCCTTGCTGAGCAGGGAGCCTGATGCAGGACTCTATCCCAGGACCCTGAGATCATGACCTGAGCCAAAGGCAGACGCTTAACCAACTGAGCCACCCAGGTGCCCAAGGCCATCTACTCTTAATGCTCATGTACAGCTCCCTTATTTTTCAGGCGAAGATCAGTTCAACATCTTGAGTATTCTAGAGACGTCTGCAAACAGCCCAAGCTTCTGCTGTCCCAGGACTTTTTGATCCCATAGTAGTGGAGTTGTGTCCACTCAATTTACCCTACGTAGAGCTACATGACAAAACGAGAGCTGATCTACCTGGAAAATATGAATTGTCATTGTATTTTCATGCTAATACACATTTAGTGAGATGTCTGCATTTTTTTCATGTTTCACAACATCTATGATTTACACCTGGCAAACTCTGAATTGCACAAGCAGGAAAGATTGCATATTCAAAAGAAAGGATGGCAGGATACAGCACATACAGGAGAGTGGAGGAGTCACTGAAACACAAGATCAAAGTATGTAAGAGCCTCATTTGTTTGACAAAGAAGAGTTGAAAGAAGGGGATGTGAAAGAATTGGGGGGGACAAGGCTTGCAGAGGACTTCTTGTTGAGATTTCTCCTCTCCCACTGCCCTAAAATCTTTTGTATTCGTCAGTCCCACAACAAGGAGAACAGTAGAAGGGCTGAGCAACAGTAAAAGTGAAAAGATACATTTGTTGCTTTGTTTGATACTAACTGCCATGTGAGAGATTTGGCAGCTGATTATCTTTGAAAATCATCCAAATCTATACACTTCTAACTGAATCAAAGAGATCAATACATATAATGGACTTTTTAAAGTCTGTGTGTTGGCCCAGAACAAAGAGAAAGAAGGTAGTCATGAAAGCTTTACGGGTTGTCAACCAGGAAACTCATCCTCTTGCTTGATTTCAACGGTGGCTGTTTTGATCATTTTTAAAGTGAGGTTCCCAGGATTCTCGATCCTTTTATTCATCTTCCTTCTTTAAAAGAATCACTGAAGCCTGGGAACTTCACCCATGAGGCAACACATTTTCCTGGAGCTGGAAAAGTTTTCCAGATGGCATTTTTTCAATAGAAACCAAGGGTAGGATGCAGTTTTCCTCACATGCATCCACTGCTCATGGAGCTTCACAGGCAGTCTGTTGTTAACCTGTCACCATGAACACCTTCCCTGAGATGGATACTCTATATTTCAGGAAATGGGTGGCTTCAGGCAGACATTTTTCAGGCACCAAGGATAGCTCTGAAGTGTGTCAAATAGAATGAGAATCGTTCCCTCTCAGCCCTACCAGCTTCTTCCCTGAACAATGTAATAACATTTGAACTTCCTGGAAAGCCAAATCTCTTATAAGACATTATACTTTATATTAGCAGGTTTAAGATCTTTCAGTTACTAATGACCATCATACCAGTGTTTTCCATAAATGTCTAAATGGAGACAAACAAACATGTTCTAATTATCTTGTTTCTCATGAAAGAAGCAAAAGCAGCACCATCTTGGTTCTTCTGAAGTGAGTTGCCAAATTTGGTTGAGTTCCTTAGTAACTGGATGTCTAACTAATGAATTCATACTGAAAATAGCTTCCTAATATCTTTAGTTCAGAGCACACATTTTCAATTTGCTATTTCCAAGAAACTGAGTGTGGTAAACTAGACTTTCAGTTGTGAGTTTCTTGATCGATGTGCTGGAAATTGTCAACCAGACCCACATCAGAACTTTAAAAGACAGTTTACAGGGAAGTTATTTTTTTTAAAGTCAATTCTCAGTTATCTATGGGGTAATTTCCACACCCACATTCAAAAGCAGTTATAAGGACACAGTTCACAGCTACATATCAAATATTTATTTTGAGATATAAACAATTTGGATTAACTAGATCCCTGGAGGGAAATCATAACTCGCTGACAGTGCAAAAACCTCTTTCATTGTTTGTGGGGAATGAGACATATTTCTGTTTTCTTCACAGGCAAAAACCCAGTTCAGATTTGTTTATAGCAAGCCCTAGAGGAATTTTTTAATGTTTTAGAAATGAATACTTCTTTGTAAAATGAATTATTAAATAGAGTCTTAAAATGTTTTGTTCTGTAGCTTTAATTTTATTGCAGTGGGATTTGACTTTGTTTCCCCCAAATTTGTTTTATTAAAAAGTTGGTTGTAAAAATGCAACTGGGAAAGAAAGACATAAAATGCAAAGTAAAAGTCTCTTATTCCTGCCCACGCTTTAAATTTTGGCCGGGATTGACACACATGAGAGCTATTGCTAAAATGCCAAGGCTGACTAATGTTGCCTTCCCCACACTGGCTCTTATTAGTCCTTTAACGCTTGCTCACCCAATATTTCCAATGAACTCTACTCTCAAGAGATCTCCGCCTTGAACTGTCCACCCTTCACACTCCTTCCAGAATTATCTACCTAATTTCAAATCTAATTATGTAAGTCCCTTGTTTCAGGGCCTTCTGCAGGCTTCCTGCAGCTTCAAAATGCAATCCAAACTCCTGTAGCCGGGCTCGCCAGGTCCCTCATAGCCTGGACCCAGCTTCCCCTTTCTTTACCTAATGTCCTTGCTCTCTGCACAGATCACCTTTTGTGCCAGCCACGCGGCCTTCGTTACTGTTTTGGAATTTGCCATGACCTCTACCACATCTCCGCCCTTGCATTGGCTATCCCCTCCCACTTTCAATTTTTGATAAACTCGGTGTCAATTTGCAAAAGCCAGCCAGCTGCAATATCACCTCTGCTGGGCCACCTCCCTGACCGCTCCCCACCCCAAGAAGAAAGAGCTCCTCCTCTTTTGCTTGTCTTGCAGCAGTACTCAGCATATTACCATATCATTCTTGTACAAGTAGTGGTTCTCCCTATAGGTCGTGATGTCTTTGAGGGCAAGGACCTCATCATGGCTCCCCTGTCGCTGGTTGGGTTCCTGAAAAAGTGTTCACTGAGTACCTAAAGGGCATGCACTAGCATCCAGCAGAAGTAAACAGCAACACTCTCTCTTCTCCTCCTCTAGCATGGAATAGGAAATAGTTGAGAGTATTCATCCACAACAAGCATTAACAACCTACGGCTGGCCTTCGCCAGCAGAGCAAGCCCTAAAACTCTGCAGGTGGGCACCTCCCAGCCTCAGCCAAAATGGCAAAGAAGGCAAAGTATACCCAGTGTTTCTCCTTCCTGCCTTCCCTCTGCCTTCCTTCTTCACCTCCTGTGACTTCACACCCACTGCCTTTGCTGTTGTGTGCCCACTGGCTGGGCAAAGCTTATTATAGAATGTGCACCAAGCCATACACAAATAATCCCCCTTTTCCACCTCAGCCAACTTCCACTCTCTCAGCCAAATATCATGAGACTCCTATTTGAGAAACCAATATGATTATCCGACATAAGTCACTGATGTTTGGCTAAGAATAGGCTCAATCTTCCAGAGCGACATATCTTTTTAAAAGAGTAGCTAATTAACTTGAATCTAACCAGCAGAATATACTAAAGAGGTATTTTTATTAGAAGGCCTTCCAGAAGTTCCTTGGAGCCCCTAGATACCACCAGCTCCCAGATGGAAGAGATGGTGTCAGCAACTGGACCCCCCATCTCTGAAAGTTTGCCCACACAAGGCACGTCTGCAGGGATTTCCTAGTGCACCTTGCTTAGATGTTCGGTGCTCAAAAGATCACAGTTGCTCAGTGTGTACACTTTTGGCCTAGTGGAAAGAATTATTAAAAGACATATAGAAGTAAGGCAAGGGGAACGAGGAGGGGAAAAGGTGAGAAGAGAGTGACAGGTGAGAAAACACGTCAATATCGAGGGAACCACACAGAAGATACAACACCCAAAGAGATGGCACTGGGCACTCACACAAAGAGCTTACTGAAAAAATCAGAAATGCATCCATCCCATCACTTTTTTTCTATCTAAAACGTTTTGTCCCTAAAGAATCTGAGTGTCCTATGACATATTAGCTATACAAAAAATTTCACAAAAGATTGAGTGGGTCAGAAAACTCCAGAGAACTTTTCTTCCTGAAATTATGAAAGCCTACCGAGTGGCTAGAAATGTCTCTGCTCTACCCTCACTTCTCATAATATTAGTTTCTATCCCAAATTTGATCTTATTTTCAGCGCGGCCATTCCTTTTATAGCTACGCATGCTGAGATCAAGGGATGGAGAGTCTGTCGCAAAGAAAACTAAATGTTACAGAGAGAAGAGTTGGAAAGGGCTCAAACTTCATTACATAAAAAAAATAATTTCAAGGGATAAAAACCACTTCCAGAAGAAGCCAAGACCAAAAATAGTAGCAACTTTAAACTTCATTTTAGGAGCCTAAGGATGTTATACCCCTCCATGTCGTTGCCTAGGGAACAGGATTCATTTAAGCTTTGCTATCCAATAATGTTTCGGAAATTGCTGCCCTATATTATATCTATGATTGTTAAATTCACTCTAAATGGAAAAGCCTCTCAAAAGTACAGCTGAAGTTATAGTATAGGAATCTTTGTCAGGAAAGTGTTATAGAAAGCTAAAGCTCCTTGAATATCTCTTGCTGTCACCATACATGAGCATTCTTCTACTTGGATAGGAGACTTTCTCATCCATAATAACCTATTCTTCATTTTGATTGCATTTGATGTGAAATCTTCTCATAAGTGACTGAATTTGTCTTGATTAAACACACTTACCTTAGCATGTCAAAAAAACATAAATAGGAATATTCCAGTCTGAACCAAGCCATGCAAAATTATTCTGACTTCCCCCTAAGCATTAATGAAAGAATATCCTTGATAACAGAATGTATATAAGAAGCATAAAGAATGATTTTGGGTTTTCTGTACATGATCAATTTTCTTCAACTCTTGCCTGTTATAGCCCAACCATGAGGGAGAAGAGTTTGGGTAACTGTAGCAGGAGGCTTATTGAAAGTACCATCAGGGGCACCTGGGTGGCTCAGGCGTTAAGCGTCTGCCTTCAGCTCAGGTCATGATCCCAGGGTCCTGAGATCGAGTCCCACATCGGGCTCCCCGCTCGGCGAGAAGCCTGCTTCTCCCTCTCCCACTCCCCCTGCTTGTGTTCCCTCTCTCTCTGTCAAATAAATAAATAGAATCTTAAAAAAAAAAAAAGAAAGAAAGAAAGTACCATCAGTACTAGCACATGTTTGTTTTATATAAAAACATTGTTGGCCAAATCCCTATCCTTCTTACTTCCAGTAACCCTATCAGGCCAAAGTAGTTATTTCACTGAAGGTGCTGACTTTTTCATTTCTGCGTCCCTTGTGTTGTTAAATGAATAAAAGTCATTTTGAGAGCTGAGCTGACCTTCCAGTGGGGACAATATACCTTCTGTTCATGTTCTTTGCTAATGTTTTTGGCTCCCCTGCATATTACCACTTTTTACAAGGAAGCTAGCTAGACAAGGCTAAACTCTATCTCTTTACTTCCCTCTCTGAACCCACTTGGGTTAAAATCTAGATCGGGGGAAGAAACTGAGATCAATGGCTAAGGAAGGGTTAATAGGTGATTTGGTGAGTTCAATATTCTATGAAATTTTAAGATCCTGGCTGTCCTATGCCTGAGACCAGAGATTGTATCCCTCAGACCGATATCCTAAGGCAGAACCACCAATGATAGCCATTAGCTGAATAGCAAAATCTCAATGAACCAGAATTTAACCACAGGAGAAAAATTCCTACTTGTCATAAAGCACTGTGTTGGGCACTATGGGGCTTATAAATCTGTCAAAATAACTTTCTGTAGATCCATTTTAAGGAACTTGAATGCTAAGAGAACAGATTCATATAAGAAATCCTGTGTTGTTTTTTTTTTTTTTTAAAGATTTACTTATTTTAGAGAGAGAGAGTTGGGGGGAGGGGCAGAGGGAGAGAGAGAATCCGAAGCAGACTCCCCGCTGAGCACAGAACCAGACTTGGGGCTCAATCACATGACTCTGAGATCATGACCTGAGCTGAAATCGAGAGTCAGATGCTTAACCAACTGAGCCACCCCCAAGAAATATTGCTTTTAAAAAATGAAAACAAGGGCCACCTGGTTGGCTCAACTGGTAGAGTACACGATTCTTGATCTCAGGGTCGTGAGTGTGAGCCCCACATGGGGTGTAGAAGTTACTTAAATAAAACTTTAATTTTTTTAAAGATTTATTCATTTATTTTAGAGAAAGAGGGAGAGAGTGAATCTCAAGCAGACTCCCCACTGAGCACGGAGCCCATTGTGGGGCTCGATCCCATGACCCTGAGATCATGACCTGAGCCAAAACCAAGAGTCAGATGCTCAACCAACTGAGCCACCCAGGTGCCCCATAAATAAAACTGTAAAAAATAAAAATAAAGAATGAAAACAATTTCCACAGAAGGTCCTAAGATAAGTGCACACCCAGTTCTATCTTCTACAACCAAGTACTGTACCATAAGAGTGAAGTTCAAAATGACTTTACAGTATTGTCAAATACTCGCTTTGCTCGCTCTGTTTTATTAACAAGGCCCTATCCCTATTAATGACTGGTTTAGGCTCCAGTGGACACTGGATAGAGGCGGTTGAGCATTCAAGTGCTGAAGTGGATTAATGATGAAAATTAATCAACACAATCTTATCAATTTTAAGTTTCAAACTAGTAATGTGCATTTGTTGTCCTATTTGAGAATATTCAATTCTGCTACAGAAAACAAGAAGTCGAATGGGATAGGTAAAACTTAGAAGATGTGTTATGCATAGGTAAGTAACCCATTTAACATTAAGCATAAGTAAAGTAAGTAGTAGAGACATGTGCTGAACATACACAGGGATAGAAATGCTGAGTAAACATTAAAATTGTCACTAAACATTAAATATACATGAGGTATATGAGTCACCCAATATTTATGAGGTCTTATATTGGCCACCCATGGTTTATACTCATTCTGGCCCCAAGGTATTCTGCCAAATAAAACTCAAAGCTGCTCTTAGAGCAGTTAGTGAGTTTACAATTTTGGCCAGACATACTTGTCCTGTGTCTCTCCATTTGAGCCTCCTTGCTCCAAACCTCAACTCTGTTCCTCATTATGACACCATCGGCATGGAAGGCTGATGAGAAAAGAAGAAGGGGAGGGGGAGAGGGAGGAAGATGATGGGAGTAGGTGGGGGAGAGGAGGAAGGAGAGTGGGACTGAGACTGACCAGCAGACCAGGATTCATGCAGTGTGGTCTTTCTATCTCACTTGTACCAAATTCCAAATACATGAACCTACTCCATCTCTGTCCCTTATTTCTCACTGTGTGTTTTTAATTGATTCAATAAACCATGTGATTCAAGCATCTTAATTTGTGATCTGTAACCTGTGGGATAGCTTACCTGGTAGTATATTTGGAGACTACACTGCATCAAGGTAATTTCCCACATGACAAAACTCATCAGTGTCTCTTAAGCCTTCATACGGTCTACTAATTGTCTGCCACCAAGGGCCAAGAGAAGAAAAATAAATGAAAGGTGGCAACCAATTATTAATGAGGAAACCTGAAGTAGTCAATCCTGTTTAATCCTACAGCTTGGTTACACGTGGTCCTTGTTGTGACTTTATAGTACATACATATATAGTCTTGGTTTCTCCTGGTAAAATTATCACTAAGTCAAATGGTTAAATTATTGGTATTTGATGATATTCCACAAAGAGGACAGTGGTCTATAAAGAAGGCTATGATCTCAAGATGCTCAGCCAGCCCAGCAAGTTTCACTACCATCATTTGAGAAAGCTGCTCATTAACAGTGTGAAACTAACTCATTTCACTGCACCTATATTTACTTACTACACATTTCACAGGGGCCAGGCACTATGCTCTGTGCTGCATTGGAGAAAAGGTGAACATGATAGATCACCATCTCAGGAATTTCACAGTGTACTGTAGAGATACACAGTGTATCACAAAGATACATGAAGTACCCAGGTAATTATGATACCAAAAAAAAAAAAAAAAGCTACGTTCCATAAAAGGCATGCAAACAAAACTTTATGGAAATTCAAAAAAGTAAGCAATCACATTCACTGGAAGAATCCCAGTAAAATAAAATGGTACAAACTCTCTTAAGGATAATTTAGGCATGTGTATGAACAGCCTAAAAGACTGCACAGTTTATGGTAATTAAGAACAGAAAATAATCCATGTACATGTCTAAAATATTTAGAGTGGTTAAATAAACTCTGATACATCCGTTCACTAGAAAATATGCAGCTCTTAAAAATTACATTGCAGGTAGATATTTCATTAAGTGTTACGGGAAAAGTATAACATACACATGATAAAAAAAAATGTTCCAACTCTTCAAAAGGACAGGCAGTGAAATGTCTTTCTCCCACCCTAGAATCTCCGATTTAACTTGGAGATCTTTCCATATCAGTGAAATACAGATCTATAGCATATTCTTTATCAGTCCGAGTACAATTGTATGGGCTTTAAATATATTTTACTTATTCGGTCCCCTGTTAAAAGACAATTACCCTGTTTCCAGAATTTTGCTATTACAAACAATGCTGCAATATATCTAGATGAAGTGTCTATTATATGTCTATATTATTATATGTGAAAGTGTTCAAGATATTCTGTTAAGTAAAAAAACAAAGGCAGATGAACGTCTGGTTTCCAATTCCTCATGTAGGAAGTTGGAGGTTGCTACTCCATCCTAGCAACAAATAAAAGGCTGAACACACTGAAAAATCAACACCTCTTGGATCTGTGAGAGAGGAGGACACAGCCCAAGATTCAAGAACAAGAAGTACAGAGAGAACACCAGGAGGCTTGGCTTCCCCAAGCACAGTCTCAGTAGGAGCTGGTGCCAAGGCTAGAAAACCTGAACTGTAATTGACAAAAGTGCTGGAGGCTCAGTATGGACAAGTCTGAGAGTTAAAAATTCCAAGGAGACCCAGTCATAGAAGGTCCCCACAGTATTGTGAGATTTACTCTCAGGAGTTTGACCGTATTCCCAAAGTAAACATCAGAGAAAAGTCCCCTCAGACTTCGGGCAGGGGGCATCATTTTTAAATATGCCAGAGCTTCTGTTTTTCCTAACAAGGCTGCCCTCAGGAGAAACTGGCTAACCTGAACTTCGCCTGCTGGGGGATTCTTAGAGCCTAACTAACCTGAGGAGGGAAAATAGCCAACTCTAGCCCACTCTAGCCATCCTGTCCCACCTAAAGTAAGAGAAAAAGACTGAAAATTCTTGAGAAGTTCACAGTTCAGAGGCATATGCTCACTTAAAGACTGAGACCTAATCATAGGGCGTAGAACACCTCTCCTCCCCCTACATCTTACCATCACATTCCTAAAGGCCTATTTATAGCAGTTCCTTTTATGCAATACATCAGGTCTGGCTATCAAGAAAAATTGCAAGGCATTCTAAAAGGCAAAAAACACAATTTGAAGAGACCAGAAACAGACATGGCAAGGATGTTGGAATTATCAGACTGGGAATTTAAAACAACTATGATTAATATGCTACAAGCTCTCATGAATAAAGTAGATAGTATATAAGAACAGATGGGCAATGTAAGCAGAGATGGAAATCCTAAGGAAGAATAAAAAAGAAATGCTTGGTATCAAAAATACTGAAACTCTAGCCCTAACCCTTGATGGGCTTACAAGTAGACTGGACTCAACCTAGAAAAGAATCTCTAAGCTTAAGGATATATCAGTAGGGGTGCCTGGGTGGCTCAGTCGGTTAAGCATTTGCCTTTTAGCTCAGGTCATAATCCCAAGGTCCTGGGATTGAGCTCCATGTCCAACTCTCTGCTCAGTGGGGAGCCTACTTCTCCCTCTCCCTCTGCCTGCCACTCCTCCTGCTTGTGTTCTCTCTCTCTCTGTCATATAAATAAATAAAATCTTTTTTTAAAAAAAGGATGTATCAATAAAAACTTCCAAAACTGAAAAGCAAAGAGAACAAAGACTGGAAAAAAACAAAAACAAAAACAAAAAAACATCAGAATAGAACATCCAAGAACTGTGGGACAACCACATAAAATACAACATACACATAATGGGAAACCAGAAGAAGAAAGAGAGAAAGGAACAGAAGAAATATTTGAAATAATAATGACTGAGAATTTCCCCAAATTAAAGTGAGACATCAAACCACAGATCCGGGAAGCTCAGAGAATACCAAACAAAATATATACCAAAAACCTACACCTAGGCATATCATTTTCAAACTATAGGGAATTAAAGATACAGAAAAAATCCTGAAAGAAGTCAAAGGGGAAAAAAAAAACTTACAGAGGAAGAAAGATAAGAATTACATCCTAGTTCTCTTCAGAAAACATGCAAGCAAGAAGAGTGGAGGATACTGTTTACCCAAAGAAAACAAAAATACTCATTGAAAAGATACATGCACCCCTACATTTATTGCAGCATTATTTATAATAGCCAAATTATGGAAGCAACCTAAGTGTCCATCCTGTAGATGAATGGATAAAAAAAATGTGACACACACACACACACACACACTGTAATATTACTCAGTCATAAAAAAGGATGAATTCTTGCCATTTGCGACAACCTGGATGGACCTAGAAGGTATTATGCTAAGTGAAATAAGTCAAACAGAGAAAGACAAATACCATATGACCAATAAAACAAAATCCAAATTTTAAAAAATCTAAATCTGAAAAAACAAAACAAATGAATAAACAATCAAAAAGCTAAAACAGACCCATAAATACAGAAAACAAACTGATGGTTGCCAGAGGGGCGAGGGTAGAAAAGCTAGGCAAAATGAGTGAAGGGGGGTGAGAGATACAGGCTTCCAGTAATGGAATGAATAACTCACAGGGATGGAAGGTATAGCACAGGGAATACAGTCAATGATATTATAATAGTGTTGTATGATGACAGATGGCAGTTACACTTGTGGTGAGTGTAGCATAACAAATAGAGATATTGAATCATTATATTGTACATCTGAAACTAATGTAACATTGTGTGCCAACTATACTCAAATTAAAATTTTTTTCAAATTCAAAAAAGAGAGAGTGGAGTAAAATATTTAAAGCACTGAGAGAACCACTGACCTGAATTCTGTACTCTGCAAAATTATCCTTCAAAAATGAAGGAGAAATAAAACTTCCTTGGACCAACAAAAATTGAAGGATTTTGTTGCCAGTAGGTCTGCCTTGCAAGAAATGTTAAAAGAAGTTCTTTAGAGAGAAGAAAAATGATATCGGTCAGAAACTGGGATCTACATAAAATAAGAAAGAGCTTTGAAGAAGGAATAAGAGAAGGTAAAGTAAAACCATATTTTTCTTATTCTTAATTGACCTAACAGATAACAGTTTGTTCAAAATAGCAATACCAACAAGGTATTTTATTGTGTATGTATATGTATATATCATATGCTTATATGTAAGTAGAATGAATGACAGCAATGATACAAAGTATTGGAGGGAGAAATTAAGATTATTTTTTATTATAAGGTATTCACACTATCCAGGAAGTGGTATAGTATTATTTGAAAGTCAATTTGGATTAGCTATAAATGTGTAATGCAAACTCTAGGGCAACCACTCACTAAAAGAAAGTTTTAAAAAAGAGCTATAAAATGATATGCTAAAAAATAAAAAAAGTGGAATCATATAAAATGTTCAATCCACAAAAGCAGGAAAAAGTGGAAGACAAAAACAAAAACAACAAAGACAAGAAATAGAAAACAGTAATGAATATGGTATATATTAATCCAACTCTTTCATAATCACTTTGAATGTCAATGTTCTAACTCTATCAATTAGAAGACAGAGACTGTCAGAGTGGATCGAAAAACAACCCCAACTATATACTATCTACGAGAAACCCACTTTAAATATAAAGACACATACAGATTAAAAGTAAACAGAGAAAAATATACTGTGCTAATACTAATCAAAAGAAAGTAAGACTTCAAAGCAAGGGAAGTTATCAGGGATAAAGGGGTCAATTCTCCAAGAAAACATAACAATCTTAATATGCATGTGCCTAACAACAAAGTGTCAAACTATGCGTGGCAAAAACTAATAGAATTATGAAGTGAAATAGGTGAATCCACTATCGTAGTTGGAGATTTTAATACCTCTCAGAAATGGCAGACCCAGAAGGTGGAAAATCAGTAAGGGCATAGCTGAACTCAACAACACCATCAATCAACTGTATATGATTGATATCTATAGATCACTTCATCCAACAACAGATTACACATTCTTCTCAAGCCCACATTGAGCATTTACAAAGAGAGACCACATTCTGGACCAGAAAACACGCCTTAACAAATTTAAAAGAATAGAAATCACACAATGTCTGCTTTCAGACCACAGTAGAATTAAACTAGAAATCAATAACAAAATGATATTGGAAAATCCCCAAATACTTGGAGATTAATAAGCAAACTTCCAATAACACAGGGATTAAAAAAGAAATCTCAAAAGAAATTTTTTAACATTTTGAACTAAATGAAAACGAACACAATTTATCAAAATTTGTGGAATGCAGTGAAGGTAGTGTTTAAAGTGAAATTTATATCATTGAATGCCTATATTAAAGAGAAAAGATCTAATATCAATAATCTAAGTTTGTACTGCAAACTTAGAAATACTTAAGTATAAGTCTAACACAATCTGTACAAGATCCACATGAGGAAAATCATAAAACTTTGATGAACAAAATAAAATAAAAACTAAATAAATGGAAAGATATCCCATGCTTGTGATTAGGAGGACTCAAAACTGTCAAGATGGCAGTTCTTCCTAAACTTGATATAGATTCAACACAATTCCAATCCAAATTCCATCAAGTTATTGTGTGGATATCAACAAACTTATTCTGAAGTTTATATGGAAAGGCAAAAGACCCAGACTAGCCAATGCAATATTGAAGGAGAAGGACACAGCTGGAGGACTGACAGTATCCATCTTCAAGACTTACTATAACGCTATGGTCATCAAGATAGTTTGGTATTGGCAAAAGTATAAACAATTAGATCAATGGAACAAAATAGAGAGCTTAGAAATAGACTCACATATAAATAGAGTCAACTGATTTTTGGCAAAGGACAGCATTGGAGGAAAACACAATCTTTCAACAAATGGTGCTGAAACAACTGGATATCCATATGCCAAAAAAAGAAAAGAATCTAAACATAGACCTTACACCTTCACAAGAATTAATTCAAAATAGATGACAGACCTAAATGTAAAACACAAAACTATAAAACTCTAGAAGATAATGTAGGAGAAAATCTAGATGACCTTGGGTTTAACAATTACTTTGTCACATGTAATTAATTCAGAGGCACAATCCATGAAAGAAAGAATTGATAAGCTGGACTTTATTGAAATTTAAAAATTTCTGCTCTGTGAAAGAAAATGTCAAGAGAACGAAAAGATAAGCCACAGACTAGGAAAAACAAAACAAAACAAAACATTTGCAAAGGACACATCTGGTAAAGAACTGTTATCCAAAATATACAAGGAACTCTTGAAAT
Source organism: Neomonachus schauinslandi (assembly GCF_002201575.2). Classification (NCBI taxonomy): domain Eukaryota; kingdom Metazoa; phylum Chordata; class Mammalia; order Carnivora; family Phocidae; genus Neomonachus; species Neomonachus schauinslandi. The sequence continues at coordinate 50,856,065 of NC_058410.1, read as the reverse complement.
TCAATGATAAAAATACCAACAATGAGCCAAAGACCTTAACAGACAACTTGTCAAAAAAGATCTACAGATGGCAAATCAGCAAGTGAAAAGATGCTCCACATCATATGTCATCAGAGAAATGTAAGTTAAAACAGCTATGAATACCACAATGCCCCTATTAGAATGACCCAAATCTGGAACACTGCCGACAGCAAAGGCTGTCAAGGATGAGGAGCAACAGGAATTCTCACCCACTGCTGGTAGGAATGCATAATGGTATGGTACAGCCACTTTGGAAGACAGTTTGGTAGTTTCTTACGAAACTAAACAGACTCTTGCCATACGATCCAAAGGAATTGAGAACATGTTCACACAAAAACCTGCCTGTGGATATTTATAGCAGGTTTATTCATAATGTCAAAACTGGGAAGCAACCAAGATGTCCTTCAGTAGGTGGCTACATAAATAAACTGTGGTACATCCAGATAATGGAATATTAGTCAAGGCTAAAAAGAAATGAGCTATCAAGCCATGAAAAGACATAGAGGAAACAAATGCATATTATGAAGTGAAAGAAGTGAATCTGAAAAGACCACATACTTTATCATTCACACTATATGACAATCTAGAAAGGGAAAAACTATGGAGACAGTAAAAAGATCAATGGTTGCCAGCATTTTGGGGCGGTGGGAGGAGGAGGTAAATAGGCAGAGACAGAGGATTTTTAGGGCAGTGAAAATATTCTGCATGATACCATGATAGTGGATATATGTCCTTATACATTTATCCAAACCATGTACAACACCAAGAGTGAACGATAACATAAACTATGGACTTTGGGTGATTACAATGTGTCAGTGTAGGCTCATCAATTATAACAACTGTACCACTCTGGTAGGGGGTGTTGATAATGGGAGAGGTTGTGCATATGGGGGGCAGGGGTATTTGGGAAATCTCTGTACCTTCCCCTCAATTCTGCTGTGAACCTAAAACTGTTCTAAAAAAGTCCATAACAAAAAGGAAATAATAGCATATACAGTATGATCCCATCTTAATTTTGTGAAAATATATTTACCATAGTGAGAAAAAGTCTGAAACAAAGGCTACATATATTTTTTAAGATATTATTTATTTATTTGTCAGAGAGAGAGAGTGAGCAAGCACAAGCAGGGGGAGCTGCAGGCAGAGGGAGAAGCAGGCTCCCCGCTGAGCAAGGAGCCCAATGTGAGACTCAATCCCAAGACCCTGGGATCATGACCTGAGCCTAAGGCAGGCACTGAACCAACTGAGCCACCCAGGCATCCCAGGAAAGACTACATATATTAATAGTAGTTATCTTTGTGGTAGAATTACATGTGACTTTAATTGTCATCCTTTTCCTTTCTGTGCTCTCTATTATCTAAATTCTCTACAGTGGAGAAATATCATTCATATAACTTTAAAATATTAAATGGTTTTAAGAACAGCTTTGTGGATGAGATAGTATTTGGACTAGGACTTGAAAGACAGGTGGGATTTTGATTTGCTCAGAAACAGAGATAATATTAGTGATAAAAGGAATTGTGATTGAAGCTCCATGGGGTGAGAAATTTTAGGCAACTTGGAAGTGTTTTGTCTCATTAGGTTAGAGCACAGAATACCTGTGGAAAAGTGGTAGTAAAGGAAGAAGTTGGAAAACTGCACTGAGATCTTGCACATCAGCTGCAGTGTTTATAATTTAAATAGAGTAGGAAGCACAGGAGAGGAACAATAAAGACAGAGGTGAACAATAAAGACAGAGGTAAACAATAAAGACAGAGGTGAGCAACAGCACCTCTTTCATTTAGTAAGAAAATTTAGTTATCCAGAATATTCCTGAGCAGTTCAGTCAACTGTTGGTATTATACTTGATAGGTCTCCAAAAAGACAACATGATCTAACAGGGGGTTTCAGAGACAGAGAGGTCAACCTAGAGAAAATACAATGTCATAAGGCAAATGTAATGAAAGTATTAAAGAATCATTGCTACATAAAATACTTTCAAAGACATCAGTACTCACCACCCAAATGATTTCCCAACAATATATTCAATAAGCCTATGGGACTTTAAGTACTATGCCCAAGAGATGGACATGGGAAAGATGACTGAACTACAAGATTTTTACCAATATCATGAATCAGGTGGACTATTTGAAATGCAGATCAATTACATTTATGACTATCACTGCAGAAAGATTGATCCTAAGGACACTGCAGTGGTGTCTGGACATCAGATTCATACTGCTGTGTTCTAAGCACTTCCAAAATCCATTCCAGAATACTGATTCTCTTTAACATTTTCTGGAGTAAAGGGCTGACCTATTGGAGATTCTCCACTCCAAGAACACTACTGGGAAATAGTTTCCATACTCTCACCAGAGATCAATAGAAAGCAGAAGGACAATAAAATATACCAAATGGTCCATACCATAATACTCCATTCCAGGTATTTAAATACTGCCTAAAACAATATCAATCCAACTTAGTAACTATTTAAAAACAGCTCCCATCTGGGGAGCAACTGACCAGGCACTGTGCTAGGTTCTTTACCGACTTTTTGTCGTTAATCGCAACGGTCTTGCATAGAAGGTATTATCATTCCCATTTTACAGAAAAATAAAACATGGCTCAGAAGGCTTAATTCACCTGTGCTATTCACACAACTAACAGGAGATAGAGCTGGTGCCAGGGTCTTTCTGGCTGAAAGCCAGTGACCCTTCCACTGGACAACACGGCCCCAATACCTGCCACCTGCCTCCAAAACAGCATTCTGAAAATGTCACCAGTATTGTTCTCCTGTGCCAATACCATGATCGGAACAACTGTGAGAAACCTTCAGAACTCATTTCAGACAGATAACTGGATCTCTGCAGTTTATCATCATAATAATGCTGTGGCAAACAGCAAAATCAATACAAATTTCCAAGGAAAGAGCTGTGCCAAATATTTGTGTGGCCTTTTTTTTTTTGCCTCAATTGCCAGCAAAATAAAAAAACTGGATAGAATAATAACTATGTCTTTCATTGGTTTGGGGATCAGATACACAAACTCCTTTTATAAAACCAGAAGCAAGAAGTTAAAAGTCTCCAAATATAATGCCTATACATTTTGAATATCTCAAATTCCCTTTAAAAATCTCAAGAATTAAATTGCAATTTAAGATATCTATAAATAGCATGGAATTGAGCAAAATGCTACTGATTTAAGCCAAATGAGAAAATGAGCAAGAGGCCCTTTTGCTATCTTTATAGAACAAAACTCTTTAGGGACTAGAAGCAGTGTTCTAAGAATAGAAAGAATATTTTCTCCCTGAATACCCCACCCCTCTCTAACTCCACTACACTTTCATCTTATATCTGCAGGCAGCTTTCTCTTTTCTCCCCCAAAGAAAAGGCAGGAACATATCTGGTGGAAATATCTCAACATCTTTGAATATTAGATGAGATACAGATTAAGAAAAAGAACACTATTGGAAAATACTTTGCATACTCTCACCAGAGATCAATAGAGGCAACCAAGGGAAAGCTAGTCATCTAGCGTTTCTCGGCCCTCCAGTGCCATTCCTGCGGAACAGAGGGAAGCTGAATATCAGGAAAGAAATAAAGGAAAGGGGTCCAATCACCAAGGGTCTGAATGGTGCATTTACCCACCCACCTGTTATCAAGTCCCTGCCATGGACTAGGCATCAGGAATCCAAAAATAAATGGCATATGAGATTGGGTTTCTCTATTAAACACTCCCGTAGCACATCACTCTTCTTCGTAGGACTCATTACAGGATCACATGTCTGGTATTTTAGCTACATGCTAAATCTTAAGAGACTTGGTTATGGGAATGAAAAATGGTATAGCCACTCTGAAAAATGGTAAGGCAGTTTCTCAAAAAAATTAAAAATAGATTCCCATAGGATGCAGCAATTCCATTTCTGGGTATGTATCCAAAAGAACTGAAAGCAGGGCCTTAAAAAGATACTTGCACATCCATACTCATAGCAACATTACTCACAATAGGCAAGAGGCAGAAACAACCCCATGGTCCACTGACAGAGAAACAAAATGTAGTATATACATGCAAGGGAATACTATTCAGCCTTAAAAAAACAAAAACAAAAACAAGGAAAACCTGTCACATGCTACAACATGGATGAACCTTGAGGACATTATGCTTAGTGCAATAAGCGAGTCACAAAAAACAGATTCTGTATGCTTTCACTTATGTGAGGTACCTAGAATAATCAAGATCATTGAAACAGAAAATAGAATGATGGTTGCCAAGGGCTGCAGAAGGGGGGAATTAGTGTTTAATGGGAAGAGACTTTCAGTTTTGCAAGATGAAAATGTTCTAGAGGTTGGATGCACAACAATGTGGATATACAGATGGTTCCCAACTTATAATGGTTCAACTTACGATTTTTCAATTTTACAATGGTGCAAAAACAATATGTATTCAGTAGAAACCATACTTCATATTCTAATTTTGATCTTTTCCCAGGCTAGTGATATGGAGTATGATCCTCTGTCCAGCTCCCAGTCAGCCACATGATCACAAGGGTCAACAACCCATACACTTACAAACAGTCTGTACCCATTCAACGACTCTGTTTTTCACTTTAGTATTCAATAAATTACATGTCATATTCAGCACTTTATTATAAAATAGGTTTTGTGTTAGATGATTTTGCCCAACTGTAGGTTAATTAAGTGTCCTGAGCACCTTTTAGGTAGGCTAGGCTAAACTATGACGTCCAGTGGGTTAGGTGTGTTAAATGCACGTTCAACTTACGATAGTTTCAGTTTACAATAGGTTTATCGGGACATAACCCCATCTTAAGTTGAGGGAGATCTGAACTTAGCATTACTATACCCTTAAAAACAGTTAAACTGGGCAGGGGAGCTAGCAGCCCCGCAATGGTGCTGCTGGAGACCGAGCACTTCTTGACGGAGCTGACCAGACTCTCCCAGAAGTGCCCGTTATCCGGCAGCGTGTTCATCACCCTGAAGAAGTATGATGGTCGAACTAAACCCATTCCAAGGAAAGGTTCTGTAGAGGGCTTTGAGCCCTTAGACAACAATTGTCTGTTCAGAGCTACTGATGGGAAAAAGATCAGCACCGTGGTGAGCTCCAAAGAAGTGAACGAGCTTCAGATGGCTTACTCAAACCTACTGAGAGCTAACGTGGATGGGCTGAAGAAGAGGGACAAAAAAAGCAAGAGTAGGAAGAGCAAAGCAGTGCAGAGAAGGGCACCAGATACCCTGCTTTCACCAACTAACCACTGAATTACTATGTTTCCTTTGGCTTTTACTCTTGGCCACAAAGCTAGGTTTCTGGTTCCCCTATAATAACATTTCATGTGAGATGAGGGTCATTTTGGATAGAAGGAGGGCTGCAATGTTTACAGGATACTTGTAAAAAGCCAAGTTTATTTTAGAATTGGCTGATTGGCCTGTGTTGCATGGTTGTATATCCTGGGATTATAAAGTCTCTGTGGCCATCTGTGTGAAGAACAATGGATCATTAAACCTGTATTTATCCGCAAAAAAAAAAAAAAAAAAATAGTTAAGATGGCAAATTTTATGTTACGTATATTTTACCACATTTTTTAAAATTTCCTAATTAAAAAGAGATTTGGGGCACCTGGGTGGCTCAATCAGTTAAACAGATGACTCTTGGTTTCTGCTCGGGTCATGATCTCATGGTCATGGGATCCAGCCCTGCATAGGGCTCCACGCTCAGCACAGAGTCTGCTTGGGATTCTCTCCTTCTCTCCCTTTCCTTCTCCCTCCCCCTCTACCCCTCCCACCCCCTCGCCCCCATGCATGTGCTCAGGCGCATGAGCTCTCTCTTTCTTTCTCTCTCTCTCTCAAATAAATAAATAAATAAAATCTTTAAAAAAAGAAAGACTTTTTTCCCTGTAGCTTCATTATTTAAGCACAGGTACTTGCATATGGAAGATATTTAACAAATATTTATTGAATGGATAGATGAATGGAGGAAGGGATGAATGGATGAATGGACAGACAGATGGAAATATGAACAGAAGAGCAACATATAAAACAATAATTACTACACCATGTGAACACAGAGAAATGGACCCTTTGAATATGAAGAAAGGAAGAGTTCTTGTTATGGTTGATTCTGATATAATATTTACCATACAGAATTACTTTATCTTATCCATCTATGCCACAAAAAATTTTAATAGAGATTTACTTTTTTCTGGTTAAATAATTTTTATCTTTTCTCTTATTTCTCTTTATTACAGTATAATCTGTCTTCTGACCTAGATGAAATTAAAAGATAAAAATCCATTTTTTGTCACCTTTGCTCTTTCTAGCACCTCTTTTAATCCAAAAGGATAATGTGAAATAGAGCTTACAATCAACACTGCCGAAGACGAAAGCAGGTGATAAGTTGCTTGCCCATTAGTTATTAATCAGCTATCCTCCAGGGTATAGTGTTATGAAGCTGTGTCACGTAATAAACAGCAGGCAAAAAGAATAATCTCCATTTTCTGACTCTGAAATACAGGCATGTGCTATAAAACTAAATTGACATCTGTTAGCAGGCTTGTCACATGGATGGTTTTTTCCTGCAGAATCTGGAATAAATTAAATCTTAAAATAAAGATTGGAACAGAGAGACTGCTTTACATAATTCCTTCTAATGGCGTGCTGATTTTAAAGAGAAGTTCTTACAAGAAATCTTTCAGTATCATTTTAATTGCAAAACTGTTGAATGCCACTCCATGCTAGGAAATTAGTGTTTTTATAAGGTCCTTATGTTTTAAACTAAAAAGTGGCAAGTGAAACCTTCCTCAACTGGCTGGAAGATAAATCAGGTTTTACCTCCAAATAAATCTATGCCCACTTTTTCCCCAAGCACCTGGAGCCTGTTTCATGGGTGGTTGGTTATGCATGGCACCTCTGAGCACCAGCATGGCTGAGCTCCCGGGGCAGAAATGGTTGGCCGGGCTGTGACCTCACAGGGTTTGCTCAGGAATACACTCCCTCAGAGGATTCACTAATAGGAGAGCAAGTTCTGGGGCCTCTTACTGTCAAAAGCCATTAAGCATTTTTTAACACATATAGAGGAACTGGCAGACCTGGTGAAACTGGGCTGTGCAACACTGAACAGAACATTCTTCTACTGAACCACAGCCTCCTGTATGAAAGGAAGTCACACAGAGGGAAACCTTTCTGGGCCCCTGAAGCTTAGAGCCCCTCTGTTCCCTCAGGATTCCTTTGGCTCTCCTTCCCAAAACTTTGTCAAAATGGCAAAATCCTCAGACAAATATACCCACCCCTGGTACACAGCAGTGAAGAAAACCAAATGCCAGCTCCCTGGAGGCTTGTTTCCTCTCTGAGCGAAATCCTCCCCTTTTGTAATAATTCCGGGCGCCTTTGAAAATCTCAAAAGACGTGACACTCAATCAAAATGCTTTGTTTTACATAAAATCATAATTCTGGTCTCCTTAAAATTCTTCATTCATTTCTCTCACCAACATGAAAGCGTTTGCCTGCACAACCCTCCTCAGATGGTAGCGGTTCATATCCCACACCTTCTCATAGGGAACACTGAGGCGCTGAGGACACAGGAACTCGGTGAAGAGACAGAGGAGGCTGCAGAAGCGCACAGGCTCTCAACCCCATTCTTGTTTAAAGGGTTTTATGCACAGGAGGGGAGGGGGGATTTGCAAATGGAAGGCTGAGTCACTAGAGGCCTCTCTACATGCTGAGGCTCTTCACAGGGTGATCTTCCTATTACCTGGGTTAGAGCTAGGAAGGAGAGCCAAAGGAATCCTGAGGGAGCAGAGGGGCAGCTCCCTGGGCTCCATGCCAGACCAGCTAAGTGAGAATCTCTCTAAGGTTGGTTCTGGGTTCGAAGTTTTAATCAAGGTCCTTAGGTGATGGGATTCTTTACTTGTGCTGTTATTTTTGGTTTGTTTTCTGGTGTTACCAAGTTTAACAATGCAATCTGAGAATCACTAGGTTATGCAGGTGGGAGTGGGTCTCTGGATTCCAGAGCACCTTTCACACACAACTTCGCCAGTCATGGCTTCTGCCCAAGGAAAACACAAACCACCACTAGATCCAGATGCACCTAGCTCATTCTTCAAACAGGCTTTATAATCTACATGCTAGCTAAATACTGAATGTTTTGAAAAATCACTAAGAACCCAGAAATTTGCTTCACAGCAAATCTCACCATTATAGGTAAGTGAAAAAGGGTAGAAAGCCAAAACTCATTTTCTACATGTTGAGTGCAGAAGTTCTAGACCCACGTTCTCAAGATGGTTTGTCCTTTGGGTCCACTATAGATTGACGGAGACAGAAAAATATCTCTGCATTTCAAATTACAACTCAGGAGCGTAGCTGACTCATTACTCCTAAATTGCTACTGGCTTATTTCACAGAAACAGCCTTGTCATGATTAAATAGTATTTTTGCAAGACGAAGTTGCCTTCAAATACACAGAAAGATACACACCTCTCTTTGAAAAAGTAATATAAACAAGTCTAAGCAGAAGATTGCACTGGGCCTTAAAAGAGTCACCTGGATTTCTACCTTTACCATAACATATCTTGTTGCCATGGTGTTTTCCACCCAAATATTCTGAACATCAGTGGCTAAGGCCTCTGGATGCTCTAGCTGCCCCTTATTACTTCTGCGGTGGGGCTATGTGAAAAGATAAAGCATTCAAACTTCGATACCCTGCACGTTTTATTTAGGAAGATACTGGGTATAAAGTCAGGTCAAGTATCCTACATATTTCCTGAGCACTTCACTAGGTAGTTGGGATGGGAGTCCACACAATGGAGTCCCTGCTCTTAAGCCATATACCCCTCAGTTAGGAACATACGTCTGAGACGCAGAGATTTAGCTGGAGGGTAAACCATTAGTCACCTAGGACTCGGGCATGTCTGGGCTTTGAACTGGTATGGGAGACCACTAGGAGACATTTTTATAAAGGAGCTTCCCTCCTGAGAAAGAAATTTGTTCCAAGAAACCAGCAAGTTCGAAACAGGAATCTGGTACATGCTGGCACGAGAATGGAAAAACGGTCTGGAGCATAGCACATCATCTGTGCCTCATACCACCCTTAGCAGGGACTCAGGCTGAGGGTGGAGGACCTTAGAACACAAGGTGGTCCAGGAGCACCTGGGTGGCCCAGTCAGTTGAGCAGCAGACTCTTGGTTTTGGCTGGGGTCTGATCACAGTGTCCTGGGATGGAGCCCTACTCCTGGCTCCACGCTCAGCGTGGAGTCGGCTTGGGTTTTTCTCTCTCTCCCTCTTCCTCTGCCCTCTCTCTGTGCTTTCCCTCTCCTACTGAAATAAAAGAAAAGAAAAGAAAAGAACAGAAAAGAACATAAAGTGGTCCAGCGCTGGGCCTCGGGGCGGGGGGGGACACAAATTACTAGTACATATCCTCTGTTCCTGTGTTTCTCAGACTATGGTACAGGCCTTGCTACTCAAGGTATGGCTCCCCAACTAGCAGCCTCAGCAGAGCTTGAGAGCTTGCTAGGAGTGCAGAATCTCAGGTCCTACCCCAGAACTTCAGAATCAACATCTGCATTTTAATTAGATTCCCCAGGTGATTCATATATACATTAAATATGAGCCACACTGGCATGAAAGATGGTTTAGGTCATACAAATAAGCATTTCAAAATCTTTTGTTTGTTAGGTATTTTTAATATGTATTAGAAAACATAATTAAGCCAGTTTACTCATGAGTCCATTGGTATTATTTCTCCAGATAATTCTAAGAAAGGTGAATCAGTTTAAAGTTGACTTAAAGAAAAGTATAAAAGGAAGATGTACCCCCCTATGCCAAACACAAACCGAAAAGAGAAAATTGTAAGAGAAGAACACAAAGGACATAAATTAAACTATATTTTAAAATAATAATAATAATAATAATGAAAATAAAGGAATCTAGAATGACATTTCACATAAATATTTATCAAAAAAAAAAACCTCAAAACAAAACAAAACAAAAACTGGTAGAGCAGAACTAATAGCAAACAAAACAGAATTTAAGGCAAAGAAAATTTCCAGGAATGAAGAGTGACATAATATATACATGCGGTGAAATTTTCTTCCTGAGTCTATCATTTTCCATTTCCACCAGCAAAGCATGAGTGTTCACTCTAGGGCGGTATCAACATCTTGTTCATATTTGCCCATTTGATAAGCAAAAGAAAAGGGAATCTTCTTGTAGTTCAATTTCAAAGCGCTCCTTCTCTCCAGCACACCGGGGACCACACAGCAGACCTGAGGTCTGGTGATCCCGGGCGGGTTCCGGGCCCAGGGACTCAGGCCCCGCCCCTCCAGTGAGGGTCCAGGCGGACACCCCGCCCCGGGCAGCGTCCCCAGCCGGGGAGGACTCACCCCCGGCGCTGAGCTGCGCGAGTCCTGCTCCACCCGGTCCGCCGACCCGCAGCCCGAGGCCCCGCCCCCCACTTCTGCTCTGTATTAATTCTCAGCCGCTTATTTAATTTCTCTACAACACAGTGTTTACTTTCTACACAATCGCCAGCAAAGCTGTTCAGTGCCCCAGGGCAGCAAACAATAACAATTCTCTACGACCCTGTCTGAAGAACAAGTTGCCCTTAGTTTCGCACAAAGCTTTCATTAAAAACTCTTGAGTGGAATTAGGTGCGGTTATCAATTTCCAGGGAAATCTGATATATTTTCCCTGAAAACGAAGAAAGAGAGAAAACAGAAAATGTTTTCTATAAAATTTGGTAAAGACTTCCTGAAATGGTTAATTAAAAGTCTTTGAATTTAAAATCATTATTTTTTTTTTAAGATTTTATTTATTTATTTGACAGAGAGACACTGCGAGAGAGGGAACACAAGCAGGAGGAGTAGGAGGGGGAGAAGCAGGCTTCCCACTGAGCAGGGAGCCCGATGGGGGGCTCGATCCCAGAATCCTGGGATCATGACCCGAGCCGAAGGCAGATGCTTAACGACTGAGCCACCCAGGTACCCCTAAAATCATTTTTAAATCACACTGTGTTCTCTGATCTAATTCTCAAAAGCAATCCATTTAGGGAGTATCATGGTCCCCATTACACCAGCAATCAAACAGAGCACCAGAGCAGTTAAATGACTCTCCCTCCTAGTGCCAAAAACTAAGGAGGGAATGGGTGCTTCAAACCTAAATCACTGAGCTTCCAGAGGTAAACTCTAAGGCAGTCCTGTTACTCCTACTATCAACAGCATGGTAAAGACCGAAAGTAAAAACTTCTCATTAAGTTTTTGAGCCTGGATCATTTAGGATACTCTGTGTAATAAAGACTTTAGAGAAAGAAAAAAAAAAACATACATTATGATTATATGAGCAGAAATTTCAGACTCACTATTTCTAGTCCCATCCTGGAAAAATTCTTCTGCATCGTTTACAGCAACAAGCACATGAGCAAGAAGACAGTTCATCATTACTAATGCTGGATCCAGGTGATCTTACTCCCTGACAGACTGGCTTCTGATTCTCCTGCTTTTGCTGATGCAGTTGCTCTCACCAGATGCTTTAGAAATGTTTTTGATTTACAGTTGGAAATTAAAATTACCAAAGAGTTCTAAAAGCAGAATAGAAGCCCTATGCATCTTTCTGTCACCATCTCAGAGTTTGCCTTTCCTTCTGGCCTGAGTGGCTGGAATCTAGGGATGAATAAAGAGAAGAAGAAGAAAAATCACAGCTTCACATGGAAAACAGCACCCAACTATATGAAACAGTTTAACGTCATGAGGTGAAAATAAAACAACAAAAATCCCCCTGGTTTCTAAAGTCACTAGCAGAAGAAATGAGTGAAGAAGGCAAGACTCAAGCACAGACGTGTGTGTGTGTGTGTGTGTGTTCGTGTTCTACTTGCTTGCCCTGCCAGAGCCACATCCTATTTACCAGTGTCTGTACACATGCAGAAAAATGAAAACAGACCTTGCTTGCTGCAGGCCAGAATGGAAGTTTCCTTTTATCTGGCACCACATAGCTTCTAGAGGCATGTTCCTAATGGAAGCAATCACTCACTGATGGGTTTCATTTTCCTTGTTTTGTTTTAAAGCATTCGCAAAAAAAAAAAAAAAGAAAAAAGAAACAATCTATGAAAGATTATCAGTCTCTTTTAAATTCTTCAATAAGGATTTTTTAAAGCAGCAAATATATACCTGGCAATTCTGACCCAGATCACTTTCATGTTTATTTTTTTTTATTGTGGTAAAATACACATGACATAAAATTTATCATCCCAACCATTTTTAGATGTCATTACTAATGTTTTTAATAAAAATAAGTAGCCTTAGGAATATAAAAAGATCCTTTAGAACATTTATCCTTTTTAGGTACTACTGTAAATATTTCTGCTGTCTCAGGGGCAGCATGAAAGATCTCATGGTTCATCCTCAGCATAAAGGTTTGCCCATTGCAACTCCTATGGAGTTGAACAAACACAATTCAGGTGCATACCTGGTTATCTGAAAATGCATTTTCCATAGGAAATGTGGCTTGGATAAATTATATCCACAGGTCATTTTTCAAAGCCCTATTTTATCCGCACATTTACCAAATCTTTTGCTGAGATATTATCAAAAAAAGCTGTCTCTACAAGGTCTATTCTTTGAAGAGTGAGGGTAGATAGAGCCAGGGTGTGAAGAGCATGAACGTGGGGCAACAAGAGTCCCAAATGAACACAAAGAATCTGTAGCTAGCTCTTTGAATAATCAAGAGTTGACATATTAGAGAATCAAGCCTGTAATTTTCAGCTGTTTTTTTTTTAAACAGGTCTCTGAAGGTAACAAATGGCAAAAATAAAATAAATTTCTGAAAAATGTTCCCACCTCAATTTCTGTTTGGAGATTTTACTCTCCAAATCCTATATGTGTTTCATTAAGGCTCCCAGTTATTAAATGCTAGTTACTGTCAATGGCAGAGCAAAATACAAATCAATAATTAATCACATGTTAGAAGAGCAGCAAATTCTTTTTTTTTTTTAAAGATTTTATTTATTTATTTGACAGAGAGAGAGAGGGAACACAAGCAGGGGGAGTGGGAGAGGGAGAAGCAGGCACCCCACAGAGCAGGGAGCCCGATGTGGGGCTCGATCCCAGAACCCTAGGACCATGACCGGAGCCAAAGACATATGCCTAACGACTGAGCCACCCAGGCGCCCCAGAGCAGCAAGTTCTTTGAAGTGGTTCCTGAAGAAGCTCCTGCAGTCCAATTAAAAGGAGTTTAAAAAAAAAAAAAAAAAAAAGGAGAAGGAGGAGGAAGAGGAACAGGAGGAAGAGGAGAAGAAAAAGAACAAAGCAGAGGAAAAGCCCTTTTATTAAAGATCAGGCAGCCAACTCAAGTTTAAAATTGAATTCCATATACACTGTTTTTCAGAAACACCCATTTTGGCATATTCTAAATCACATGCCATCTCTGACTGAGAACAGGAAGGCAAAATAGGCCAAGCCCAGGAGGGGTTGGCAAACAAACACAAGCCAAGTACACTCAGGAGAATTATCTAGTATTTGCCTACAGAATGCAATTGGCTTGGGTCTACACTAAAAATTGCTTTCAAGGAACACGGATTAGAGATTGGGTTTCTTTTTGCTATCTATTCACAATAAGATACTTGTAGAGATTTGTCATCTTTTGACATAATTATATCAGTTGCAACACACACATGTCCACTCAATTTTACAAAGTTCGTTTTAATCAAAGATATACATATGTTCTGGCCTTCAAGAGCTTGGAGACTCAAAGTAGTTGCTACAACAGTGAGAAACACAATTCATGGGCAATCTCTTATCAAACAAAAACCTGGCCCCGATTACTTTGTATTTGAGACTGACATAAGTAGTTCACTCTGTCTGAACATTTAAAATCAATTGCCAAACGAAAATGGGACTCTTGAGGCCATGCCAGAAGTAGGTTTCTTACTTCCTTGCCCAGTCTTGGCCAAAACCCTAGCACTACTCAACAGCAACTGCAATCTACAAATCAACTTAAAGATCTTGATTCCTGCCAAAACTTTATGTCTACAGAGCTGACTCTATAAATAATGATGGGTTATCATCAGTAAGGTTGAAACTGGATCCTCAACTATCCAATTCTCGGTTTGCATTTTTTTTTTAAGTTGATGAGTTTGTTCACTTTATTTCATTATGAAATCAAATGAAAACTCTCACCTTGTGATGCCCAAATTCATTCAAAATGTTGCCCAATTTTCTGGTGTTGCTATGCGGTTTTTGGGCAGCCACAGCTGGATGCGGGTCCCGCCAGTCGATAGACAAGCGGTGATACCAGAGGCGCTGACTCTCCAGAATATGAGCCGACTTCACACTAGGATCAAAACGATGTACCTCACATCCATTGTTGGCCATGCTAACCTCAAATTGGGTATCATCACTCCCTAGCCTATAAAGAAAAAGGATGGAAATCAATAACAAGAAAACTATAATGAAGCAAAAGTGTTGGATTGACAAAATGATTCTAAGGCCAATTTTCTTATTCTTATCAAGTTTTCTCCTGTTTTAACACACAGCTAACTGCACACATTCAATAAACCTTCTTCTTTCACAAAAAGCATTAGAGCTAAAAGCTTCTGGGTAAAAAGCAAGCAGAGAAATCATCTGCTAAATGCAGACCAGAGAACCACATGTTCAAACATGTACAGGCATACCAAATTAATTTTTGACAAAGACTTAAACCATAGCAGCAACGAAACAAGACTGTCCAGTGATCTTAAGAGGTTTTCTCAGAATACGTCAAAAATATAAGCGTCGGGATCAGTTCCCTTAGGGAGAGGGGCGGTCTACTAATGAGGTAATTTGCCTCCATTCTAATGGCCACGATGCATGAGGTCTGACTTAAAGACAATAGCTGTTTCCTTAGAAATGGAATATAATTTAAAATAGTACAGCTAAAGAAAAGGCAACTGTGTGTGGTTCTACTCAAGAAATAGAAGAGATACCTCATCTAAATTCACATCAACAGGAGGAAAAAATTATGAATTAGTTTTTCTTAAGTACCCAGTATGTAACACATCATGTGGAACATTCATATACTTAACACATTTTTAATTTACTCTGTCATATTACTCAGACATATTAGGTGGAGTTATATTCATCACTTTGATTAAAGCACCAGTTTGGATGAAAAACATGAAGTTAAATGAAAGAGGATTATTTTTTTAAATGGTGATTATGGCTTCTTTGTCCGAAATACTATAATTAGATGTGATTTAAGATACCAAAATCTCAGAGTATCTATAATACATTGACCAAACCTGAACCCAGTGCAGAAATGCTTCATTCTCTTAGACTTTACTCTCTCAGATATTTCATAATTTGGAAACATACAAGCTCATTGGCTAACAATTATTGACCTGCTTTTAGTTGACTAAAATAAGTCTTCAGTACAGAAATCCTCCACCTAGACATTCTTACTATACTCTTATTTGCCTTGTTCTTTACCTTTACTTCTACTCCACTGCTTTTTCCCTCGCTGGACCCATGGCATGTTAACCCTCTGCTGTCCCTCAGCTGTAATTCTCTCTACCCTTTTGGCTAGAAGATTTAGCACTCCTCTCACAAATGCTACCATTCCTTTTACCCGACAGATCCTGTTTCCTATTTTTATATATTTTTAAAGATTTTATTCATTTATTTGACAGAGAGAGAGGGAACACAAGCAGGGGGAGTGGGAGAGGGAGAAGCAGGCTTCTCGCCGAGCGGGGAGCCCGATGTGGGGCTCGATCCCAGGACCCTGGGATCATGACCTGAGCCGAAGGCAGATGCTTAACCAACCGAGCCACTCAGGTTTCTCCTGTTTCCTATTTTTAACCTCTTATTGAACCCACACAGCTCAGACCATTGTAATCTCTATCCTAGTTTCCCCCCCAATTTTTCCATGATCTAATCTGGTGTGGCAGATTGACTTGCTGGCTCTAATTCTTCACTCCTTCATACTACTGCCATGCTATGCTCACCATGGGCAGAGTGTCCTTTCCTGCCTCTTGATTTTTTGGCTTGACTATGTAATTTGCTTTTTGGAAGGAAGTGACAGTATGCCAGTTCTGAGACTAGGCTTTAAGTACTTCTGTCCACTCTCTCGTATCATCCTCATGATGAAAACTTACCCTGGGTAGCTTGCTGTCTCAGGAAAATAAGAGATATGAGAGGCAGAGGTACCCCAGTCGAACCTCCAGCCTTCTATGAAAAACAGAACTGCCCTTAGCCACCTCACTTTGAAGCCTCCCCACTGAGCCCAGACTCAATCAACTGAAGCACAGCTGATGTGCAGACATATAAGCAAGAATAAATAATGGTTTTAAGCTACTGAATTTTAGAGTGATTTGTTACACAGCAACAGCTAACTTATAAACCTGCCATGAACTATAAATCCAAGAATTGAATAAAAATGATGAAACATTTTTTAGTAGACAGATTTCTTTCTGTATATACCAGAATGTTGCCAAATTCACCTGCCCCAAGCGATTTTTCACTTAATTGAATATGTTGAAAGTTAGATGAGCAAACCAGTGTTATTATGGGTCATCTCATGAAAAGTGGCAGTTTTGTAGCTTTACTAAGAGAATATTATGTCAAAAAAAGTACTCATTAAATATAATTTGTATATAAACTTTATAGAGTAGAGAAATTTGAATAATTTCTTTCTGTGAATTTTCTCAATATTGTTTTCAAGGAAACATTTTCTACTCTATCAAGACTTCAAAAAAATTTAAGGATTAAATTAAACACATAGACTTTTGTAACTAAATTTTTTAGTAAGGCACTTTATTATATATTGATATGTTTTCAATTTAAACTAATTTTTTATAATAAAAAATAGCAATACTCACAAAAAGAGTTCAAAGAAATAGATAAAATGAAAAGTAAAAGTTTTCTAGCTCTAGAAATTTTGGCCACTAATTTCCAGAGATAATCACAGTTAGCAATTTTTTGTGTATCCTTCCAGAAATTCTCTACACATGTACAAGTGTTCTCTATTAGAGATATCATAAGCACACACATATATATTTAAGTTCATCATCAAACAGCGAGGAACTATTTTGTATGATAAACTAAGTAACATCAAAATACTGAAATTTGTCATTTTGGGGTAATTCATGTTACTAAATAAGAAACACTTAATACATAAGTGTACTAAATTGGAAAGTAATAAACAGCATTCATTGAAT
This sequence comes from Neomonachus schauinslandi, assembly GCF_002201575.2. NCBI lineage: Eukaryota > Metazoa > Chordata > Mammalia > Carnivora > Phocidae > Neomonachus > Neomonachus schauinslandi. Next base: position 50,838,878 of record NC_058410.1, on the reverse strand, counting down.
CAATGTCTATAATTCTTACTTTCATTTCTTCAAGTGGTACTTCTTCAAATTTTTATTTAAATTCAAATTAGTTAACACACAGTGTAATATTCTGCTTATTTCTGAATCCCAAGTGCTGAGCAATGAGATGAGTGCTGACAGAGAAATCTACAAAATGCTGCTCCAGTGAGAGAAAACTAGAAAATTAGGTAGGATCTGGAATTCCCAGAATACACAGCACAGTATCCAACATGGCAACGGGGCAGGCTATGTTTCACTGTCTTATTTGTGTATATAAACAAATATTTATAAAGCACTTTAAGGGGCACCTGGGTGGCTCAGTCAGTTAAGCATCTGCCTTCGGCTCAGGTCATGATCTCAGGGTCCTGGGATCAAGCCCCATGTCAGGCCCCCTGCTCAGTGGGGAGTCTGCTTCTCCCTCTGCCTCTCCCTCTGTCCGTCCTCCAGCTCGTGCTCTCTCTCTTGCTCACTCTCTCTCTCTCAAATAAATAAATAAATATTTTTTAAAAAGCACTTTAATATGTTTAAGGCACTATACTAGACACCAGAGACAAATAGATAAATTAAATATAACCCTTGATCTGAAGCTCACCAGTCGTAATGAAGAGAGATTTCTGAACAAATAACTATAGTAAAATAATGAAATAACCAAAACAAAACTATTACTTACAGCAAAAAAAAAATGTACTTAGTCTGTAAGAAAATCATTTTCTGCTCTTATTTAACTGGAAAGAGAATTCACCATAGAAAAATCTCCTTTAGGGGCGCCTGGGTGGCTCAGTCGGTTAAGCGTCTGCCTTCGGCTCAAGTTATGGTCCCAGGGTACTGGGATCGAGCCCCGCATTGGGCTCTCTGTGCAGCAGAGAACCTGCTTCTCCCTCTCCCTCTGCCTGCTGCTCTGCCTACTTGTGCTCTCTCTCTCTCTGTCAAATAAATAAATAAAATCTTAAAAAAAAAAAAAAAAAGAAAATTCTCTTTATAGGGACGTTCTACTTAATGTTTATTCCATGAAGCAAGAAATGTAGATCATAAGGCTTCTATCTCATGATCTAAGACAATTGTTCCATTCCCTGCCACCACATCTGCATTCCAGCCAGCAGGAAAAGTACAAGGAGAATGAAGGTCACATCCTTTCTTCCTAGGGCATGGCTTAGAAGTTGAACACATCACATTCACTCATATCTCATTGCTCAAAGCTAATCATATGGCCACTTGCAGCTTCAAGGAAGGCTAGGGTATGCAGTCTTCAGCAAGGTGCCAGGTGCCCTGCAAAACTCACAAGCTCTGTTACCAAAGGAAAAAGGAAAAATATCCCCAAGAGAAGTGAAAACATATGTCCACACAATGAATGTTCACTGCAACATTATTCACAATAGCCCAAAAGTGGAAGCAACCCAAATGTCCATCAACTGATGAGTGAATAAATAAAATGTGGTATATCCATGGGCGCCTGGGTGGCTCAGTTGGTTAAGTGACTGCCTTCGGCTCAGGTCATGATCCTGGAGTTCCGGGATCGAGTCCCGCATCGGGCTCCCTGCTCAGCAGGGAGTCTGCTTCTCCCTCTGACCCTCCCCCCTCTCATGCTCCCTCTATCTCATTCTCTCTCTCAAATAAATAAATAAAATCTTTAAAAAAAAAATGTGGTATATCCATATAATGGAATATTATTCGGCCATAAAAAGGAATGAAGTAATGATACATGTTACACCATGGATGAACCTTTATGCTAAGTGAAAAAAGCCAATCACAAAAGGCCACGTGTTGCACGCTTCCATTTATATGAAATGTCCAGAATAGGCAAATCTATGGACAGAGAGTAGATTAGTGGTTGCCTAGGATGAGGGGTGAAAAGCAGGAAAGGTATTGGAGAGAAAATGGGAATGACCATTACTGGGTATATGGCTTCCTCTTTGGGGTGATGAAAATGTTCTAAATTTGACTGTAGCAACCAGAAACCGTTGAACTGTATGTCTTAAATGAGTGAATTGTATGGTATGTGAATTATGACTAAACAAAACTGTTTTAAAAAAATAAAAGCAGATATAGGGAAGGTTTCTAACTGTGACCACCGAAGGCATAAGGGTGGGAAGAAGTAAGACAACTGTGTCCCCAGGAATTTCAGTAACCCATTCTTCAATGCTGCAGGACCCAGAGAATCTGGCCAAATGGCCAAATCTCATCTATTATGAGATCTAATAGATAATTAGGTTATCTATTATCTGATTATTGAGGTGATTATGATTAGATCTGTAAACTGGCAACAACTAGAGGGGGAGAAATAGGTTTTTCAAAGCACAAATGACACTGAATAGTGTGTAAAAATATGTTATAATTGTTAGTTTTTGTTAAATAACATTGTGTGAAATGCCAAGATTTCATCTAAAACATATATTCTCAACAGGGAAGATATCACCCCTAAGGGGGCAAAAATCCATTCTTGGTAGCCAAGAAAACTTCCTCTTTTTACATAGAAAGCACAGATACATACATTACATAAACAGACAGTTTATCTATGGCTTTAAAATTTCACAGGGTGGAGTGGTGATTAGGAAAAGAATTATCTAAAAAGGATCTTTGGGTCCATGATTTTCTGATTCCTCATTCATATATACTACGAGCTCCGGCTATGTGAATTAAACTATTACAAGTTGAAAATGTTTGGCTCTGGAGCCTGTTCATTCCTCTTGAAATGCTCATGGCACCCAGAAGTCCCAGCTTTTCTGCTTAAGATACTGGTTGTTGCCTAACCATGTGTCATCTATCAAATGTTCTGTCTCATGCTGAGAATTTATGCCTTGAAACCAAATGGTGCCAGCTACCGGAGAACTAAAAAAGAGATGAAAAAGATTTACCTATGCATAATCCCAAGTTCCCTCTTCCACTCTCCCGCCTACCCCTGAAATAACAAACTTTGAAAGGCAGGATAAAATAGGTGATTTTTCCCCACTCACGTTAGCTATCACCCTCCTCCCCCTCAGTCCTCACCCTTCACCTCCTCCCCCTCCACCTCACACAGAAGAAGACTTACAGGGCGGGCCCCAGCTGAAGAGGTCAGGCAGATGACATGATCATCTAAACCCACAGCCCCTCCTTTCTCTTCTCTTCCCCCTCCCTGTAATATAACCTTCCTGTACAGCACCTTCCCCTATCTTAATTGGTCTATTCTACCCCCATTCCAAAGTTGAAAAGGATCTGATTTTAATTTTCAACTGAACTTCACACAGAGTGCACTCTCTCGGAAAAATGCTTTTACATTAACTGCAGAATAAAAAGCTTTGACTCCTAGGAAAGACATTCCAAACTCTGAGATAAGGTGGAGGTGATTCCTGCTTTAGTTCTTGGGATGGAGGAAAGACATGCAGCCTTTGTCTTCTGTTCCTCTGTCCTCAGATCTCTCCTCCTCTCTAGAAAGATTACCCCGAGCCGCGGCTTTATCCGTCATCCTCAGTCTGCCTGGGAATGACTGGGCACAGCAGTGACCTGGTCTTGCTACTACCAAGAGTCCTGGGGCTGAGAGCACATACTGGCCTGGTGTAGGGGCCCCTTGACCCACCTGCCACCTGCCCTCCCTGCCATCTCGCAACTACCCCAATACTCCCGAACACTGAGAATCTGGGGCCCACATCCCCCGTTCTTGTGCCTCATTTCAGGACCACCGCTTCTGGCCTGGGTCTCTTTCTTCCCTCAGCATCAACTGGAATGTTGTCAGCTGACTATTTTCCTGCCTCCAGGCAAGGAATTCACCTGAGAAGGGGGTAGGCTTCTCCTAACTCTCAGTTCTGAGTCACAGGGCAACCTCCTTGTACATCTACAGTCCAAAGCATCCTTTTTTTACCCATCTGAAATATTTTTTTTAGTTTCCAGTTTTCAATTAAGCATTTTTTTGGTTTTGAATCAAATGTGGGCCCTTATAATCTAGTCACGTCTGTTCCCAGCGGAATTCAACTGTTCTTATCTAAGCTCTTTATAAAGTTGTGTTTGAATAGTGAACATTTCAATGAAAGTAAGAAACTACCTTTTTACATGAAGTAATCTGAAATCTTAGAGCAGAACTATCTTATCTAATGGCTCTGAAGTTTAAGGAAAGCCAAAAGGAATTTAAAGATTCCCCCCCCCCCCCCCCCCAATAGCTTTCCCAGTTTCATTTTACTCAGGGATATGCTTTAAATGAAATTATTCCAGGGTGTAAAATAATAAGTAAAATATAAAGGCAGTTCAGAGCAAGAAAACAGGACCCAGCTGAGATCTCCAATTTGCATGTGGTACTATGCAATTACTTTTATGACCTACTTTCATACATTTTTAATATGATAGAAAATAAAGGCTACTGTCAAAACTTCCCATTCTTTCTATAAGCTTGAAGCATAGCTGGTGGGCTCCCCTCTGTTCTAATCAAGTGGCTGAGCAACTAATTTCCTAAGCCTCAGCCTCCTGGTTTAAATCACAGCATAACCAGCGTCTCTCCCTAGTCTCCTTACCTGAAGCAATCATTTATGTAGCAAGCATATACTGAGTGCCTACTGTGTGTACCAAGCTCCCCTGTTGATAGTGACTCTTCAGTGAACCTACAGAAGAATGGTTCCATTATCCTGAAACTCTTATTTGAACTCTTTCGTTTTTACAAAAAGTTCACAATGACTGTAACTAAGAATTCTTGTTTGGTAAAGTTTGACAATGATGGTGATCCTCTGGGCACGTACCCAAATATCTGCCCACCCTCCCCTTTATCATCTAGGATTCATGAGTTGTTACTCACGTATGTGAATATAAATCACAGAAGTGCTGAAACCTATCAGTGAGAAACAAGCACAAGACACCCATTAGGGTCCCCAGTACTTTTGTAATGGACTTCAAGGGTCTTGCCTAAGAACCTCATCACACAGCTTCCACAAAGAGTCTGTGGAATAGGGTATTCCCAATAAAAATAACTCTTCTCTGCCTTTTTTTGAGACACATATTTGTAAGTTCAGGTCTGGATGTGAGTACTACTGTAATTGGTGAAATAGTCTCATTACTTTATATTTGCCCTTTTATAGAAGGCTCTCTAAATCCATTTGTATATTTAGGTCATTTTCAGTCTGAATAACTGAATATTAATATCTCCCACAGTTTTGACAAAATCACACTGTTTTCACAAGAATTCCCTTTTCTTTCTTTTTAATGTAAAGTACACACAGATTTACCATTGGCCCAAAACATAAAAATCCAACAGTGGCCATTTATCTTGGGTCACTCATCATAAGTGTGTATAGCATTTCTAATATGCTTGCTGTTCTTCTTTCTCTTAATTCTTAATCTCTCTCTCTTTGTAACAAGGATGCTATAATTCCAGCTGGAAATCATTGGCTTCACCAAGAGGCTCATCATCATGCTGAAAATTGAAGTTGCCAACTTGCCACTAGCCCAGTGGGAGAGAAAATGGCCCTGGCCACTTCCAGTGATCTGCAAGTGCAGTGCCTGGTTACATGTCAGCCAGAGGGGTCTGAAACGATGGCAGGAGGCAAAGTATAGCACCTGTTATACACCGCGACCGTTCATAACTTTGTGTTGCTGAAAAAGCCTTGGCCACTTGCAGGAGTGTTTTGTGTTCTGCTACAAAATGCACTTACCCTAAAGAGTAGAGGCGGCATTGCTTGCTGCGGATCTGATGAGCTAAGCCAAACCTGTCATCAAGACAGACTGACCAAGGCTTCTTTGCAGGGCTGGAGTCCGTAGTGAGGCTGTCTGTGCTCATGTGATTGCATGCAATCTGTAAGGATGAGAAATCAATATGAATAATTTAAAGCGCTGGATGATAAATGGCAGGTAGGGAGTAACTGCTTCCCCAGTCCCTGAAAGCCGTAACAGGAGAGTTACATCCTTCTCCACTGCTAACTAACTACTCCTTTCCCCAGGGAAACACAAGACTGCTGTCAAATGTTCAGAGGAACTCCAAATACTGGATTTAGAAGGAAACTTGTGGAGACTGTAGGTAGGTCTGAAGGGAAGTTAAGCGCTACTATAGGTATATAGCACAGAGTATGCAAGGGAGAACAAGTCAGGAGCAAAGGTGGCAGAGAGGAGGGATCCAGAAAGGCTTGGCAGAGGTGTGTTAGCCTTGGAGGATGAACAGAAGTTGACCAGGAAGCTGAGATCAAGAAGGGCATTCCAGACATGGAGAACAGTGCTGGCAAAACACCACGTCTATAACTCACAGTGTTCCTACAGGAAGTTGTGAGATATGATTGTGGGCACGGGTCTCAGAAGGATACAGATTATCAATTCCTTATCTCAGGCAGATAAGCTGGGACCACCGTGGTCCAGAAAGGTAGCATGCGTTATCCCAGGTAAACAGCTGATCAAGGGTCAAGTGAAATTAATTCCTCATTCCTGCTCCCCAAATCATATTCTTTGTGAAACAGTGTACTAATGAGCTTCCCCCTAGGGGAGAAGAGCAAGAGCCCCACGCAGGAAGGAAGCTCTTCCTGAGCTAACCAAAGCGCTTCTTTTAACTCATCCATCAAAATTAGATAAGGAAACCAAAGGAACATGTATCTAAATCAAGCAGAAGCAAGTCTCTGATTTCAAATGCACATTAAGCAAAGACCCTGTATAAGGAATTCTGACTTGTGTTTAAGGCTGGCACAGTGTGCATGACTGGGGCTGCTGGATCCAAAGAGAGCAGGTTCTGTGACCAAGGTATTCTTCCGTGGCCAGTATTACATTACTGAGCATCAGTTTTCCCCCTAACCCCTCAAAATGCCCATCATCATCATGATGCTCCATGAATCATGCAGCAGCTCTGGCTGTCACATCATGAACAACAGAGCACCCCATGTGCAAAGGATGTTCTCAGGTTCATTGCTCTGATTCACTGGAAAACATAACAGCAAATTATTTTCTTCTGATGATGATACTCTAAGTTTGCCCAATTCTTTTATTCAATGGAGCTTCCAAAATTCTAACCTGAAAAGCTTATATATATGTAGCTTATTCAATGGATACGGCATCTCCCTTACTCTTGCCGTAATCTAGGGCTGCTGGCCTGGAAAAATCATCCAGCACTATTTATCAGAGATAAAGGAGAGAGTCCATTGCTAGGATTTGCACAATTTAGAGGGAAGCTTAAAATACGAAACCCTATACATGTATTCTTCCCCTCAACTGATGTCTTATCACTGTTTAAAGGGAAAAATAGAAAATGGAATTGAATCTTCTCTCAAGCAACTATTACAGAATACATTTATTAAGTGGGTGCATCAACATGTTAATTTGTATAATTCATTTCTTACTATTCTCCCACAGATATGTGGAAATTATGCCTCTGTCTGCCTACTTCCTAGGCCCCACTCACCCACCAAGGGAGGAAAAACTGCTAATCTAATCAATCAATGTTCAATGTGTTCACTGGGCCCGTCTTACTAGTGGGCGGGTTACTGTGCCTTAAACATCGGCACCTTCATTGTCGCTCTGCCCCACGCTCTGCCCCCCTGCAGGTGGTCAGTTAGGCAGTTCTGTAGGCCCCTAAAGCATAGCTGGACCTCCTAAGCCTGTCCCATTTGCTCTAGGGCAGCTTCCTAGAGTATTTTTATTACAGCTGTATGATGATTCCCATTTCTTTGTGTGTACTCTTCCCTAAGAACCTCTCTAATCACAGAACAGGATATGGACATTCACAGGTTCTTGTTCCTAACTCTCTCCTAACACCACTGAAACTTAAGTTTCGCCTCTCCCGCCATGTTTCTCAAGGTGTGGTCCACCTACATTCTGGTGGATCCAGGAGGTACTTGAAAATACAGATTCCTGAGGCCCACTCCAGATCTGTAAAGTCGGAATCTTTGAGGTGGATGCCTGGGAACATGCATTTTAATACACTCCTCCAGGTGATTCTTCTGCAGGTGGTCCTGTGAGTTTACAGACACCCTTTTGTAAAGCCCTACAAAAGATGAAACGATCCAGCCTGGCCTCACCTGTGCCTTAGCAAATTCAGGGAGGAGGCTGCACTTGGGCCCAAGCTTTAAAATGAAAACAGCAACCCCTCCAAACCCACGCCTAGCAAAAAGCCAGCCATGCAGGCAATGACACTTAGGGAGAGGCCTCCAAGAATCAGAAATAATAAGGGTCAAGGTTCAGGGCACTGAGGTTCAGCTGCCCTTCCTTTCAATGTTGGGGAGGAGAGTTTTAGTCTATTAAAGGTGACACTTCAAGCATTTCTTCTTCTGCAGATTTCATCTTGCACAGATATATCCCTGTTGAAAAGACATTCTTTTCCATTCAATCTCTCTGCTAATGTTGCCCTTTCCTCTCCTTGCTCAAAAATATAACACAGGAGTTTTTCCATTTTAACCATTTATTACCCATCTCACTGGTAGACATTAGCTTTTGAAAACAACTAGGAGTACTCGGTAAAATTCAGCTCCTAAAAATTAATTAAATATTGATTTTTCAAACTTTCTCATTAAGATTTATGGCCAGGGCTTCAAGAAACTCTTGCAAGCAAAATAATTGAGGGCAGTAACTCCTAGCTAAGCCCCAATTTCAGTAATTATGTTCTCTCTCTCTAATTCCCCTTGTAATTTTAGCAAATTAGGCCTGGACAAAGGAGAAGAGACTCCAGGAAAAAATATTTTCTGAAATGCATTTTAGTTATTTAACTTAAAGGGATTCATTTGTTTTTTAAAATTTTATTTATTTATTTATTTACTTATTATTTTTTAATCTCTACATCCAATGTGGGGCTTGAACTCACAACCCCAAGATCAAGAGTCACATGTTCCACCGACTGAGCCAACCAGGCACCCCATAAAGGGATTAGTTTATTCTCATTTCATTTGGTATCCCAAAAGATGGAACAGAATTTCTGGCAACCCATAAGTAGAATCTGACAAAGGGAACCCTTAAAATTTGGGGACTTCTGGCAGAATCACTTCAATGATCAATTGTATGTTTATGTAATACCGTTATTTTGAAAGGCAAAATTTAAGGAAAGAATTGTATTTTTGTTGCTTTTATCCTGGGGGGTGTGTGTGTGTGTGTGTGTGTGTGTGTGTAGCAGTAAATATAATAGATACAATTGTTATAAAGTTGTAAAGTCTGCATCTCCAGGGCTTGGATTTTTATGTTATTCTTTTTTTTTTTTAATTTTATTTATTTATTTGACAGAGAGAATGAGACAGAGAGAGAGCATGAGAGCGGGGGAGGATCAGAGGGAGAAGCAGGCTCCCCGCCGAGCAGGGAGCCCGATGCGGGACTCGATCCAGGGACTCCAGGACCATGACCTGAGCCGAAGGCAGTCGCTTAACCAACTGAGCCACCCAGGCGCCCGATTTTTATGTTATTCTTACAAATAGATAGATGGGTAGATGATTGGATGGATGGATGGATGGATGGATGGATAGATGGATGGATGGAGAGACAGATAATGTTTTAAAATCTATTTTTTCTTTTTTAAAACAGAAACTGTTGCTTAATTTTGTGCTGCAAGGCCTGCTTCCTAGAGGCATATGGTTTGGGGGCGGCCATAAAAAGCTGGATCTGGAGCCTTCCCTTAGAACAGAGCACTGTGTTTATGATTTAACCATTTCTTGATAGCAGCAGACAGCGTATCATCGACTCTGGAACTCAGAGATGTAATTCTGGTCTTTGACACTAGAAAACAATACCTAATTAAATTGAGCTTGATGTTGTGCACACTCTACCAAACATCCCATCCTCTGGGGTTTCCTTAAAACTTCAGGACCTCAGTGTCTCATGTCATCAGGGCCACCACAATGTACAAGTCCAGGGGTGCCACCCCATTGAGGTCTAATGCCGCACTGTCCCCTGCCCCGTGCTTCTGTTTCCAAGCTCCCCTGGTCTGGGGAAACTCCCCCACCCATCCGTTCCCCCCCCGCCCCCGTTAGGGAGCGCACAACTCTTGCATCCCAGCTGTCTGCCAGTATGTGTTGGTATTGGATTCGGCTTGTCCGCCCTAGTCAGTGCCGGCCACCGAACAGGTGTTTAACAAATGCCTGCTGACTTGAGGAATGAATACATCGGTGATGCACACATCAAATGCTGGGCCTTGCTGTGCAAGCTTGAACACAGATTTGAGGGAGATCTTTTTTTTTTTTTTTTAATTTTAAATAGCAGCATAAGAGGATGGGGGTGGAATTTGCTTTAGTACCTTCAGAGGGTTTTTTCCTCCCTGGCCCATTATGACTCACTACTGCTAACTGTGGAAATTTTAGGGAATAGTGACTCTAATATACTTCCAATTTTGTAGGCTTTCATTGTCAAGATGAGTTCTAAATGAAGGCTAAGCCCCCAAAACAGCCAAAAAAACAAAACAACAACAACAAAAAACCCAAAAACCTCTGCATTGCATAGAGAGGGGGAGGGAACACTGTTTAGCAAAAGATTCTGATTAAGAATCAGTTAGTGTCATCTCTGATGAGCTCCCACCCGCTGGCTTCCCAGTGACTTAGAAGTACAGAAAACATAGGGCCTCACCTGGGCAAAACGACCCCTGATTACAAAACCACCGTGAGATCTAGAACTTTATCTCAGTTTTTCTGGAGGATGAAAATCCTTCTAGTGAGCTTCAACAACCAGATCTTTATTGTCACACTCATCCAGCTGAATAATATGTCCATTTATCTACCTTCCCAACTAGTTTCTTAGCTGCTTGAAGGCAGAGACTGTATTCCCAGGGCCTGGCACAGCTCCTGGCACCAAGTAGGTGCTCAAAAATACTTAGTCAATAACGATCCTATACTAGTCTCGGCAGAGTATAAGCTCACAGAACTGGGAGAAACCTAAGAAATAATTTAATAACTCTCTTCCTTTTCAAGATCAGAGCAGTAAGAGCCAGAGAAGCAAAATAAATTGCCCAGGGTCATATCAGGCTACATTGTAGGATGCTTTTCTTTTCTCCTCAAAATTTTTCTCCTCTCAACGTATAACTCATGGGAAAAATCCAAGAGGGGCTTGAAATATCCCTTTCATGCCTCATGAGTTTCTTCTAAGTAAATATGCCTTTTATAAGTTACAGAACATTAACCTGAAATACATACAAAATGGAATTTGGAGACTTTTACTTGGTCAATTTATTTTGGGGGGTGGAGCCCACAGTTCTCAAATTCATAAAGCTAACACCTCGCATTTTTCTCTGGTGTCTTAAGGGCTTCTTAAAGTCGCAGTCAAGAGGTCCTTCATGTAAAAACCAAACCATAAAATTAAAATTTCAGCATTTTAATTAAGTCTATCAAAGTCCACCAAATTAATTTGCAGCAGCAAAATAAGATGAAATTATGTAAAGCACAGGGATCAATTTATCATCCTACGTAACTCATGATTAACTCAACAAGCTTTTATTTCCATGTCTAGGTGACAGATATTAAGATCCAATTGTCTGACTGCATCATATGAAAAATGGGACTTTCTTTTGCCCCTAAACTGGCCTTCCAAAGATCTAGAAACATATTCTCTCCACAGATGAAAAATGGGCTCTGCTGCCAGGAAGGGGTTGGAGGAGAAGTGGGATGCCCAGAACCAGTGGGCTGAAGGGACATCAAAAGAGCCTGGGACCTCCAGTGCCACACCAGCCCCCAGGGCACCTTCCCAGTGGGCCTACGTACCTTCTAGGCAGCGTGAGTTCCTAATTTCCTAACACCTCTCAGTTCAGGGCAAAGTTTCCCTTGGGCTTTGATCTTCTCTAATGTCTCTCTGTCCCCAGGATCAGGCTACTTGAGGATGGAATCTCCTGATTGGCATGTCAAGAGCCATAGATTCTGCTTAGTGGACAGTCCCTTTCCTTGCTGGGGGCACAGACTCAGCCTAAGCGGGAGCTGTCACAGTGTGTTAAGTGACTAATAAACGCCGATGCTCCATCATGATTTTCAGTGCAATAAGAACTGAGTGCCTTTGGATTCGGTAGCTTCTCAGACTGCCTGCAACATCTCCTCGGCTCTCTGGCCTAGTGGGTCTCGGTCTGCCAAGCATCTGTGGGGGAAGAGTGAAAAGGCAGATTCCTCCAAATACAAAATGGAACTTGAACCTCCAGATGATGGTTTTGTTTTGTGACACACTTGACTGCCTACTCACGGGCATGAATCTGTCGCTTCAAATGGCTTTCCAAAGCAATTTGCTAAAGTGGGCCTTTAAAACACGTCGGGATGAATCATTAAAACATTTCAAGATGACAATACCCCTGGAAGGCAGAAGATGCTGAAGCAAATGGGAGGCATCTTATCTGCCTCTAAGTAAGTGGATAAATTTAAGCAGCAAGGCCTCAGAAACTCTGTCCTTACCAAGTCCCTACCAGGAGTCCCTGAGAGCCTCCCCACCCCCTCACTGACCAAACCCTTTTTTAAAGGGGGCTGCTCAGCATCTTTCGCAGGGTTTCCAAACCCACTTGCGCCTGGAATACAACCTGGGGGGTGCTGATGTATCTCAGGAACCTCAAGACTTCTTCATCCAGGGACTGAGCAGGACCTGCCCATGGCTGGAGATCTATATGCCACCGGGGACCCTGCAAAAGACAGAAAACAGGTCCATGTGTAAAGGGTGGAGGCGCTCGTGGTGGGGGTGACAGGGACACAGACTATCAGTGGGGCTGCACCTCTGCTTTAGCTGCTTGCAGAACGAACATGTCTGAGCACAGCAGTGGGGGGCCTGTCTGGGGCTGCTGTCATTAAGGTCACCACAGCGACAGGGAAGCAAACAGGGCCTGAGAAATTCCAGCTACTGGCTTAATAAGCAAAAGACTGCAAAGGCCTGCAGACATCTGACTTCTGATCCAGAGCAAACTCCACTTGACCCCATCAGGCTCTCCCGACTGTGGCTTTGTATGACACAGCGCCACTCCCCATTCAAAGGAAAACTCCCCTATCTACTACGGTTTCCAAAGCTTCTAGAGCTTCAGAACTCTGCCCCTCCCTAAGGGCCAGTTTTGTTGTTGAGGCATCATAATGCCTGAAATCCTGGGGCCTTCCCCAGCACAGGGAGACGGGGCGGCCCCCCTTGGTGTTCCAGATCTCAGCGTGCCTGGCATCTGGATCTGTGCTCCTGCAGGAGAGGACCCCGAAGCTGTCCCCACCAGTGCTGACAAGGGTGGCCTTCTAGCAAGGGGCTGCCACCTTTTTTTTTTTTTTCAAGTAGGCTCCACACCCAACATGGAGCTGAATGCGGGGCTGGAACCCACGACATGGAGATCACAACCTGAGCTGAAATCAAGAGTCAGATGCTTAACCGAATGAGCCGCCCAGATGCCCCAAGGGGCTGCCACCTTTCAGCAGAGGACGTGAGGAGCTCCCACAAGCAGAGCAGTTAGAGATGAACGCTAGGCCCCCTTTTGTAGCAAGGGTGATGGGATGGATGAAGGGTTAGGGGATCGCAGTGGTCTGGAAGAAACAAAAGTGGGATCCCTCCAGTTGAAGGGAAGCACTAGTCATGAAGTTCTTCCTCGACTTCAAAGTCCCCCACCCATAGTTATCACCGCTTAGAAACCTCCCAGAGGCTCGCTGTGATTCTAACTGGGAGAGTAGGGCTCAGGGTGTGGGGGTGGGGAAGCGAGTGGGTGGAGAGAAGCCCCAGCAGCTGGCAGGGTGAATGTCTGACATAAGGAAAGACTCTGGGTGTCTTGGCATAGGGGTTCCGGCACAGTGCTTAGACTGGGCCCTTAAACCGCTTCTGTGTTGAGGAAGAAGGCAAGGGAAGTTTCTGGGGACAGATGAATGGGCCATTCATGTAAACACATTGTCCTTCACTCAGGTATTACCATGGTCTGAATGTGTGTGTGTGTGTCCCCCTCCCCCATATTCAAAGGTTGAAATCCTAATGACCAATGTGATGGTATTAGGCAGGGGGGCCTCCGGGAGGTGCTCAGGTTATGAGGGTAGAGCCCTCCTGAATGCTATTAGTGCTGTTACATAAAAGATCCCACAGAGCTCTCTAGCCCCTTCCCCCACGGAAGGACATGGCGAGAAGGCAGCAACCCAGAAGAGGGCCTTTCCTGGAAACCAATTCTGCTGGCACCCTGACCCTGGCCTTCCAGCCTCCAGAACTCTGAGCAATACAGGTCTGCCCCTCCTTGTAGTAGCTGAGCGCCCTGCAGTTCTCTAGACTTAACGAATCCTCGCTGATCTCCCACGGGCTGCCTTCTTCTCAGCTGCCAGTCTCCTGGGCGTGTGACCTGGGTCGTCTTAGAGGGGCCTGTGCTGGGCTCAATGCTCTACTGATACGCTGATACTATCTGGAAATTCTTTAATAATTTTGGAACAAGGGGCCTCACGCTTTCATTTTGCACCAAACCCTACAAGTGGTGCAGCCAGTCTGCCCTGAGGGGCACCTTTTCTGGGTACACAGGCTTTTCTTATAGCTGTTCTTGTTCTGTGAAGGCTGAGCAGAGACTCTAATCAGAGAAAGCCTGAGAACATTCATATATCTTCCCAGTAATACCGTCTACCACCAACCCCCTACTTCTTTTCCCTTCTCTGAAGTAGATGCTGATTACCATTTGGTCAAACAATACTGAGGATCAGTCACTCTGTGCCAGACAGAGGTCTACACAGATATGAACAAAACCTGGACTCTCCCACAAAGGGCAGTCTGGTAACTTTGACAGGGAGATGCTGAAACATTAGGGAGAGCAATTCTTTTCAGGAAATTATTTAATTATGAAATCATACATTATAAGCACATTTAAATACAAATACCTCCCAGTTTTGTTTGGTCACGTTCTTCTCATATCACATGAGAGAGTGCCTTGCCACAACACAGTGCTCTTTGGCCAAACCTGTCTAGGCTTGGGGTTTAAAACTCCCCATGTCCTCATCCTATGGCTACTCACAAGTGCCCCCCAGCATCTGGCCCAGGAGCCTCTTGATAAAAATGATAAAGTTCACACATGACGGTCTTCCTTGAAATCAGGGATCAGTAAACTCTTTCTATAAGGGGTGAAACAGCAAATAGTTTAGGCTTTGCAGGCCATACAGTTTCTGTTGCAATTCCTCACCTCCTGCTATAGCTCATAGCAGCCACAGACAGTGAGTAAACCAATGGTCATGGCTGTGTTCCAATAAAATTCCATTTACAAAAATAGGTTGCAGGCTGGATTTGGCCCACACGGCTGTAGTTTGCTGACCCCTGATCTATTTGATTCTAATTTGGAGACAGACTGGCCTAGAAGAGAGTGTTTACTTGAAATAATGCAAGAGAGACAGATTAGGGTATCTAGATTATAACTAACTTTGTCATCTGGGTGACCTGGGCAAATATCAGTCAGAGTTCTAGCAGGATACAGTGGGCTCCTTCCCACGGGCTAATCTGAGAAGAATTTAATAGAAAGACTATTTATAAACGTGTGTGCAGGGTTTAAGGAAATCCTTAAGGAATAATGCAATACCCATGGCTGGTAGCACCAGAGAGCCCTCACAAACCTTCAGCCTGAAGGAACAAGGAGGAAGAGGAATTTGTGGAACCCAGAGTGGGACACTGTATGGAGAAGGCATTCAATAAAGGAACAAAGCAATCCTAGCACATCCAGTCCTATTATATACCCACACTAACTGTCAAAGGCAGAAGAAGGCAGAGAAGAGGGAGGCTATGGTTAGTCAGCCTCTGGGGGTGCAGAACAGGAAGAGAAGGGTGGAAAGTGGATCTGGAGAGGCAAATGGAAGGTCTCCTGCATCGCTTCCTTTGGAAAGAGGCAATGAGACTTGACCAGGGCATCATTCATTCATTCAGTGGACACTCATGCCTCGTGCCAGGCTCTGGGTTACAATTTAACACAGGATAATTTAATACAGTTTTAACCCAATAAATGCAATGCAGTTAGGTAGGGGCTCTGACAGATACCTCTAGAGGGTAAATGGGGTCACAAAGAGATGGAGGACCCAAGTATAACCCCAACATAAATGCCAAAACATACAAATGCAAATTGTGGCAAGCAGTCTCCACCGCAAGAAGCCCTAAAGTTTCCTTAAAGAGATACCCTAAACCCAGCAGGAGCCGCTTAACCTGAGCAAACACACATAAATAACTTCACAGATCAGTAACAGTGAATCTGCATGGTCAATCAGTATGGTAAAACTATAGAATTATCTTCAGGATCCGCAAACAGGATCCTATTGCAATCTGATATTGCTCATTTCCAACCAAGTGTTGACCATGATGCAGCTCAACATGGCAGCCGGAACAGTGACGAGCAGCTGAGGAATCTCAGGTGGAGGTATAATACAGCGAAGAGATGCCCTAGCAGCAATCCAGCTTAATGCTTTGGTTGAGCTGTTTAAAAAACATTTCACATAAAGTAATGTTCTTATTGGAATCAGTCTGACAGCAGTTCGTGATTATTTCCCCAAGGAAACCACTAGCTTTTATCATCTCTTTCAATTATCATTTGTCTTAATTCTCTGGCACACACATCAATATTTGTCCTTCCAAACATCCCGCCGATAGAATTCTCTGAGCCCCTTAAAACACCAGTGGCTGGTGTTTCATAGAACAAGCCAAAAACAAAACAAAACAAAAAATGTTTTTCTTTTAAAAAAAAATTTATCATGATTTTATCCCCCAATAATTCCCTAAATGCCGGCATACACTGTTATCTATATGCTCCAAACTGCATGTGGCCAGAATGATGCTATCCCCATCACTCCCAGGAGGTGGAAACAGGGATTCCCAGTCCTGTCTGCCAGCCCCGCTTCCTCTCGGGATGGGTAAAGGAACAGCTTCAGCAGAAGCGGGTGCTTGTACTATCATTCGGGGCTGGTCTGGCTGTCCCCAGCAGACCTGCGCTAAAATGTCAAATGGAGGCCACACAATGAGCTGCCACAGAGAAGTAGCAACATCTTGAGCCATTGCAGGGACGAGGGCCCCTCTACTCCTTTGCAGTCCGTGGTCCTGCCCCTTGAACCACCAGGCCACTCATACAAAGGAGCCCCTCCCCCAGCACGGATAGGCAGCTCAGGGAAGGCAGGGTTCCAGACTTCTGAGGGAAAGAAGCAGCCCCCACTTTGTTTGTGAAGGCTTTCTCTGGCACCTTCTCCAGGCAACGTGCATTGAAAAGTGAGCTGGCTTCCTCTAGTATGTTTTGAGTGCAGAGAAAAAATTTCCAAAAATTAAGATTAAGGACAGCAGAAGATATATACTGCTAACTCATGTTGTTCTGGGGCTATTTTGCAGACATCTGAGATTCTGCACCCCATGGGGTAAAAAAAAAAAAAAGTGATCACTGAGTCAGTCCAAGGCAGTGCACACAGATAATGGACCTGGCTCAAAAAGACCACAACAAGCATAGCCGTGAGGCTTTCAGATATTTTTATAATTTATGATTTCAGCATTAAATTTGTTTCTTGAAAAAAAAAAGATTCAAGCCAAAGAAACTGAATTCCAAGATTTTACTATTAGAAGATAGTGCAATTCCAAGATTTTACTATTAGAAGATAGTGCAAAAAATAAAGCAATGTTTTAAAATACTTTTTTGCCTACCAGCCTACACTTATGCACATAACAGGAATGTCTCAATTCAAGACCACAAGCCCCAAGCAAAACTGGCTGCATTAAAAAAAAAAAATTATTAAGAAAAGCAGACCCAACCATAACCCGGAAAGAGAGCCATGGATTCTGCTTGGTGCAAAAGCTTTCATTGTCTTGAAATCTGGAATAACAGTTTCCTTCTTCACAGGCAGTTTCCCCCACACACGTGAATGACCTCATGGGGCCCCCATAGAAATTGTCAGACAAGGACCATACCACCATCAGTTACATGAGCATTTTTTTAACATATTTGTGTAAAATACAAATATAAAATAAGCCAAAGGAAGGCTCCTAATAGTCCATTCCTCTGTGTTTCGATGCTACAGTTCTTTAGGGATAAAATTATAGGATGAGTGATTTAAATAGTCAGTTTCTTTATCGTGCTGGTAGAGTGCTTGGGATCTTTTTGTAAAGTTTCAGTACTCCCAAAATGCACATTCCCACAAGTGAGTAAGTTCCAGACAGGTTTCAGAACCAGCAATTTTCGGTTGGGAGAGATGGCCAACCATTGATTGCATTTCAGTTGTGCCCGTGGAAAAGAACACAGTTGTGAGTCCTTGAGTCAAACTAAACAACCCACTGAGCATGTGCTGATGTGCTGATATTGGGGAAGTCTAAGCTTTCACCGAGAAACAAACCCAAAACAAGCAAAATATATTTTTTTTGCAATTGTGTGCTAATTAGGAGCATCTGTTAGTGAGCAGGAAACAAAGATTGAAGGAAATTGTTTATTCCTTTTTAGAAGGAGAAGGGGGTTGTGGGAGTTGTAGGGTTGGGGGGGGGGGGGCACAAAACAGGGCCCAGGGAAGAACCTGGGTCCAGGCGCAGCTGAGAGTATGCGAGCATCAGCCACTACCTTTCTGTAATGCCCTTAGATAATCATGGTTTTTAGGACTTGGCCTGAGTGAGTGTGCAGGGCTCTGTGCGTCTCTGGGGTGGCAGCTTACGCACCTTCCCCTCTGCATGCTCCTGAACTTTTTTCTCACAGTTAGTCCTGCTTCCAAAAGAGCAGGGGTCTCTTTGGGGTCTGCCACGGAAACAAGATGACCAAGGGGACGTCATCGTTTAGAAAGCGTCGCAATAAGACGCACATATTGTGCCGCCGCTGTGGCTCGAAGGCCTACCACCTTCAGAAGTCCACCGTGGCAGATGCAGCTATCCTGCTGAGGGCAAGAGAAAGTATAACTGGAGTGCCAAGGCGAAAAGACGAAACACCACGGAGACCAATCGAATGAGGCAGCTAAAAATTGTATATCACAGACTCGGGCATGGATTCCCTGGAGGAACAACACCTAAGCCCAAGAGGGCAGCATCCAGTTCATCTTAAGGATTTCAATGATTTGTCACACAATTAACGTTCTGGTTTAAAAAGAAAAAAAGAGCAGGGGTCAGTTACACATGTTGTGGTGACATTTAAAATTCAGGTACTCCATGCAAAAATTTCATTTAAAAAAAGAATCTCATGGGGCGCCTGGGTGGCTTAGTCGTTAAGCGTCTGCCTTCGGCTCAGGTCATGATCCCAGGGTCCTGGGATCAAGCCCTGCATCGGGCTCCCTGCTCGACGAGAAGCCTGCTTCTCCCTCTCCCACTCCCACTGCTTGTGTTCCCTCTCTCGCTGTGTCTCTCTCTGTCAAATAAATAAATAAAGTCTTAAAAAAAAAAAATCTCAGTTTCAGTTCTGGATAAAGATGGGTAAGCACACCCCACCCCCCCATCCTGTGTCTTATCCTGAATGCAGCAATAAAACCTGGCCAGAACGTATGGAGCAGTGATTTGAGGAATGTGAAAAGTAAATACCAGCAGGCAGACTGAAGAAGAAGACCAGAATTTGGGCGCCTGGGTGGCTCAGTTGGTTAAGCGACTGCCTTCGTCTCAGGTCATGATCCCGGAGTCCCGGGATCGAGTCCCGCATCGGGCTCCCTGCTCGGCGGGGAGTCTGCTTTTCCCTCTGACCCCCCCCCCCCATGTGCTCTCTCTCTCTCTCATTCTCTCTGTCTCAAATAAATAAATAAAAATCTTTTAAAAAAAAAGAAGACCAGAATTCAAAGTTCACAGAACCTGCAGTGAGGTCACCATTGCTATTTCTTCTGGGGCCCTCTCTCCTGGCCCCTCCTC
Source organism: Neomonachus schauinslandi (assembly GCF_002201575.2). NCBI lineage: Eukaryota > Metazoa > Chordata > Mammalia > Carnivora > Phocidae > Neomonachus > Neomonachus schauinslandi. The sequence goes on along the minus strand of NC_058410.1, from coordinate 50,819,264 downwards.
AAGGCGGCCACATACTAGAAGTGGGCATTGGCACAGACCAAAGCGTCAGGAGAAGCCCCCTCATTCGGGCTCCAGCAGGGAAGGGGTCTCCTAATGCTCAGAGAGAGTGGGGAAAATCCCCCATCTTTTCCTGTCTTTTTTCTTCCTTTTTGCCATTCTAGCATCCCAGCATCCCACTGCAGTGGTAGAAGCCAAGCAGAGGGCCAGAGGCACCTAAAACTCTGAGGAAAGGGAAGCTTACTCTTCGATCTGTGGCTGTGACCCCAAGAGGATGGGGTGAGTCCCCGGTATTTTCTCTCTCTTTCTCCCACACCTTGGCGTTAGACTCAGGCACAGTTACCAGAAGTATGTAGCAAGGCACAGGCAGAGCAGAGGTAACGAAACCCAACCTTTCCGGCCAGAGGTTCAGAAACCACAGAGAACTGGGTAATATGGAGGAAATCGTGGAAAAGGAAAGCAACCCCATAAAGTGGTTTATGAAGTCCGGGGCTCACCCCTGAAATGTAGGAGCATGGATCTGACCCCAGTTAGCATATCAAAGGCTCTGGGAACCCAGGTGACAGACCTTTCCAGGGTCCCAGACTGGACACTGGGTGGCATGCATGTGGGACAGATCGGAAAAAAAAACATCGCAAAGGCTTTGAAAACAGGACTGATATTGAAATCACAATCCCCAGAAGGCTGGCTGAAATTTGAGGCCTGGATCCAACCAGACTGTCTGGGAAAACAAATATATCAACCTTATCTATAGTATTTAAACATGACTCAGACTCTCATAATATAATATACAAAATGTCCAGGATATAACCCCAAACTACTCAGCACATGGAGAATCAGGAACACCCCAACTGGTGTGGGGGAAAGACAATCAGCAGATGTCAATGCAGGCATAACACAGATGCTGGAATTATTTGACAAAAACTTAAAAGCAACTATTATAGAAATACTCCAAGTAGTAAGAGCGTACATCCTGAAACCAGTGGAAAAATAGAAAGTCTCAGCAAAGAAACAGGAGATATAAAGAGCCAAAAGGACATTTTAGAACTGAAAAATGCAATAACCCAAACAAAAATCTCAGCGGATGGACTCAGCAGCAAAATGGATAGGACACAAGAAACAGTCTGTGAACTTGAAGATAGATCTACAGAGAGTATCCAATCTGAACAAGAGAGAGAAAAAAATGATTTGGGAAAAAAAAAAAAAGAAGAAGAAGTGAAAAGAGCCTGAGGGAACTGTGAGGCGATATCAAGAAGTCTAACTTTCAGTCATTGGAATGTCAGAGGAGGAAGAGAAAAAATGCAGTGCAGGGAAAAAAAAAAAAAAAATATATATATATATATATATATATATATTTAAAGATATAATGGCTGAGAGAGGCCCAAATTTGACAACAGTTATAAACCTAAAGATTTAAGAAGCTTGGCAAGCTCCAAACAGACTCAAAGAAATCCACATCCAGACACATCATACTCAAATTATTCGAAACTAAACACAACAAAAGCTGAGTCTATTAATCTTGTGATGGCCTCAGCAGTAGGCCAGGGTCCGAATGGCAAGGTGGGAAAAGCAGAGTCCATCCCACAGGGGCCTCTTACCATGAGGTCCCCTCCCTGTGAAGGCCCAGTCCCACCTCTCCAAGTCCACCTGCTAAATGCCTCTGGCAACAGACAGCACCCATGCTGAAACCCAAATCCAGAGCAGCATTTTGAATCCTTTGCCCATCAATCTGCCACCTCTGCATCATGACACAGAGTGTAGGCCGGGAGGCAAGGGAACCAGAAATCAAATCAACTCTGACAAGAAAAAATGCACTATAATTCAAGCAGGCCCTGATAACTTTTAGGAAGGAATTAAGGACAAGAAAGAATAGATGCTCAGCTCTAGACTTAATCTCTAAGTTATCCCGGTAAGTTGGAAAGAAATGCCGAATAAATTTGAGCTGGGTTTTGTTCTTCAACTGACATCTTTAAATTCCCCATGTTTTCTGTGTATGTCAAAATAGTTCAAGTCTGCATGAGATTGGAACGCACAAGGGAATGGCTAAAAGAATAAAACATAATGCATTTTAGGTTTTTATCATAGACAGTAGAAAGAGAAGCCAAATTCCTGGATAGACCCAATGCAATGCAAAGGTTCTCATTTGTTTCCACGATGTCGAAACTATACAGCATCTGCATACATAGTAGGAACTCAAATGTCAAATCATGTTTCTCACTGTGGTATCACATCAACCAGGAAAGGAGGAAGGAGTTTCATTTGTCTTATGAAAGTAAGATTATATAAGAAAGTTTGCCTAAGAAAGCAAATAGGAACTTAGAAACAACATGAATCACATTTTTAAGGATTCTCTCTCTTCCACTCACTGTCTCTCTTTCTCTCTCTCTCTCTCACACACACACACATACACACATATGCATGCACACTTCCACATATATGCACACCCTATTCAAATCACATAGGGGACTCAGACTTTCTGGAATTCAAAATCCTAGAAGCTTAACATCATCTGAATCAACATCAATCTGCTAAGAGTTCATGGACTTGCTCCAGTTAGAAAACCTCTCCCCCAAACATTTACCAGTTCCTGAATCATCAGCCTCAGGATGGAAGGTCTGCAGCACCCCCATAAACCCATTTCAAGGATCCTTGGATCCTGAGTAGCTGCCAAGGCCAAAGGAAAAGTAGAATTAGCAGAGGTTGCGGGGGGCGGAGGACAGGAACACCACTGGGATGGAGGAAAAGGAATTGAGAAGGGAAGAGGGGAATGGGGGGTTATGAGAGGAAAGAGGCAATGCGCCCCCAATCCTTGCACAGCCATCTCCAACCTCCCCACAAGGTCACCTGGAAATCGGGGTTGTCCATAAGGGGTGCCCAAGGCCTCTTTGGTGGCTCTCAGCTCACCTCAGTCCTCAAGCCTCAGGCCAAACCACAGGTCTCCCCATGGGCTCCCTCACTGTGATCCCGAAACTGCCAGTCACATCCACGCAGATGCCCCGTTAGCCTCTCAGCCTCAGAGAGGCTCTGTGGCACAATGTTGCGCAGAAAGTCTGTCAATGGTAAAGCTCAGTGCTGCTCAACCGTTTTACAGGGAAAGTGTTTTAGTTCTAGAGTCTAAACAAGATGTGATTTTCATTACCAAAGAGAATTAAAAATGCGTCACCTGGAGTCACCAAGTGCAGGGGAAGAGGGATCATGGCAGAAAGAATGCATCCCAGAGGCCACACCCGAGCAGCTGAATCACAGAGCTTCAGCACCTGCAGCCACCCAAAAGGCTGACACGTGGAACAGCAGCGTCGTGTGGCCCAGCACATAGGTGGGGAGCAAGACCTTCCCTGGAAATCAGTGGTAGACTCTGGATGGTGCTTGAATAATCTCCTTTGAGAAAGGACATAAACAAGCAAGACATAAGGTGCTCTGCCATGAGTAGGACAGCCCAGGGCAGGTAGAAGGAAAAGAGCACAGCGGAGCCCAGGATGCCAGCCAAACCACCCACCATTTACCACATGGCTCAAGGGCATCATCAGTGTCCTGATGAGGCTATCACCTCCCACTGAATATAAGCCATCAGTTGCACACAATTACGTATGTATGCGTGTATGTGTGTATGTATGTCTCAGTTTTCAGTGTATTGTCATTCATTGTTAACTCTTTTGTCACTTTCATAGTGTCCATATTGCCACTCTCTGGCCCTTTTGATTGTGATATAGTATTAGGTAGCCTGAGTGAATCCTACTGACAATTAGAGCTAAGACTCCAGTTCTGAGACATTCCTCTCATGATTCTATATTTATAGAACATTCTTCAGTCTGAATGCACTGTAAGTTATAGCGCCTGACAAGTAGAAGCATCCCAATAAATGTTTCTTTGTCATCTGTGGGAAGCTGCCAGAGTATAAAACAAGGCAGAGCAAGCTCGCTGGATAACTCTGGAACCAAAAGCACTTAAGCTTCAAACCTAAATGGAAGGGAAGATCTACAATCTTTATCACTAAGTAGCCCTTTTCAGGAACACGAAGAATTGCTGAAAGAAGCAGGCCTTTTCAGAGGTCAATCATTATTGGGTTTGCCACCGTGGAACTCTCTGCACTCAGAGCTCTCTGATGAATGAGTGTGCGAATCCCTGAGGTTGGAAGTGAAACTGTCAAAGTGGCAGCCAACCCTGGCCCAGTCCCCTTTTCTCACTTCAGACTGGAAATAACAAGAGTAAAAGGGACAAATTGTGCAAATAAATATAGCGGATCTAAGCTGATGAAAATTTTGACCATATGTCTTAATGGTCTGAGAAAAAAGGACAAATGGTCCTTATGTTAAAGAAAAACAAACAAACAAACAAACATCCTGAAAGAGCTTACAAACAAACACGTTATAGAATCCAGAAGACAGAAACTCTTCTAGCTTTAAATTTTACTTGTTTCATACTTGTAGAGAATCACTGTATTCAAAGAGAGCTTAAAAAAATAAAATAAATAAAAATAAATAAATAAGAGAACTCAAGGATGAGCTAGAGCAACTCCTTTATATTATAATTGACGAAAATCAAGCTTGGAGAGATGAAATGGCATACCAACGTCACATAGGTAGGAGGAGGTGGGCTGACTCAGAGCTAGGCCTCTAGGCCACTAGTCCAATACTTGCTCTGCTACTCCATGCTGCCTCCATCCCAGGTCTCAGAGTTTTCTCTTCCCCATACCTAGTTTTCCTGTTAATATAGATATTATATGTTATTTTAATCCACTGAAATTTTGAGAATGTTTGTTACTGCAGCATACCCTATCCTGTCCTGACTGATACAGGAACCTAAAAGGCACTGGGTAAAAGATGGTTATCATTGTTATGTACCCATCCCCACTGAATCCTCCCAATGCCACAACATCAGAGATTGAATGGTAGGCTAGAAGAGACTGTTGGTTTTATGGACACTCTCAGGGAAATAAGGAAAGAAAAGACGTGGAATCAAAGACAGTTCTCTGCCAAGACTCAGGGAAGTTAGGAGGTGCTCAGATAAAGACCATGATGACCTTCTTAGGATCTTATAGGACCTCTCTGGATTACAAAACAAATCCTACTCTCTGGTCTGTTCCCTAAATGCCTCCTGTCCTGAACATACCTTTTTTGTCCTACCCACAATTCTTTCCTTTATTCACTAGTCAGTTCAAATTCCACTTATTTAGTCCCACATACTTCCCCCAAATTTCCTAACCACCCAAGCCTTTACTATGTGCAAAATAAATTATGCAAAACAGGTTCTTCAACAATTATTGCTTGTACTTCTCATTTTATACTTAATCAAATGTTTGGTGTAATCTGTTTCAAGTATGTTGGTCTTGTTTCTCTAATCAGACTACAAACCTGTGAGAACACCAGGTGTTTTACTTCTTTTACAGTCCCCCACAGAAATGATTCCAAGGGACATTTTTACATTGATTTAAATGCCAAGAAGGGAAGAACATGATATATTTCTTGGGATTGAGGACAATTTTTTTATTACTGTGGATGAAAATAGGGAAATACACTAGCTGGGCTTTATAGTAATACCTTAATCCAGCTAAATATAAATACTATTTATTTATTTAGATGGAAATAAGTTATTATCTACCTTAAATGGTTTTTTTTTAAAGATTTTATTTATTTATTAGAAAGAGAGAGAGCATGAGCGGAAGAGAGGGGCAGAGGGAGAGGGAGAAGAAGACTTCCCACTGAGCAGGGAGCCTACTGTGGGGCTTGTTCCCAGGACCTGAGATCATGACCTGAGCTGAAGGCAGTTGCTTAATCAACTGAGCCACCCAGGTGCCCCAACCTTAAATGTTTGATAGATAAAAAGGGTAATAACTATTTACATGCCAGTTATAAAATCTAAGCTAAACCTGTACATATTCTATACCTTGAAATCATCAAGTTAGGTTTTAGCCAAACCTATTTGTTAAGAAGAGCACAGAGCTTTTCTACTATATTGAAAGTTTGTTTTCATTATTCCAAAGCGGGTTGGCAGGTAACCTTCAAACTATAAATACTTGCCACTATAAATTTGATTTGTTAAATGCAGAACAATTAATTGTTTGCATAGAGGTGAAAACTGTTTGTCATAAGGGGCTGATCCCACAAAGCCTTGCAGGGATGCACCTTCTGATCTTAACTGCCCTGATCTAGTTCCCAACATTCTACCTGCACAACTATGCTGTGTATATTCTCTTAAAGGTAAATAAATGCATTCCTCCTTGTAGGAATTTGTTTTACAAATAAAGTAACTCCAACATACCCTAAAACATGCTGCACAATTTTTATTTCCTTCAACATATATTATAGCAGAAGCACTCTTAACCTCTCTACCAAACCAACCTGTCAGATCAGCTGACACTCAGCATCTTCTCTATCTGTGCTCTCGTGCTGCTACTAGTTTAGTTATATTTTCCCCAGGAGTCATTTGGTTTGTTCCCAAACCAGTTTCTATCAGTTGTACGAGTTACTGAAATTCTGTAATTTAATTAAAGTTTAGGTAAACTGATGAAATCTTGCACATAAAGAAAACCAAGTCAGTAAAAGTTAGACGCTATTTTTAAATGCTGCTACATGAGGTATGAGTGAAGTCACTGTAAGATAGAAGAACAAAATCACTGAATTCTAAAGGTGTTCTGCATGTAGATTGTTTCACAAAGTGTTAAGTTCTTGCTCTACTTTGAAGAAACCAAAATTGGAAACGAGTGATGTAGCTGAGAAGGGTGTTTTGCAAGAAAGACCAGAACTCCAGCCAGGGGCCATACTCACAACAAAAGACTGGCAAACGAATGTACATGCAGGTTTTGAGTTAAAACAGATGGTGTGTATACTTTTTGTTAATCACTGTTTTAACTACCTTCTACCTAACTGACCAATGACTGCCAACTGATGACTTTCCATTAGAGGTTTCTACTCACCTTGCTAATTAAATGGTTATAGAGATTCCACAAGCGCACAGAGACAGTGCCCTGTTACTATTAATCAACTTAGAAAGATGCTAGACTAATGTCAGTGTGTAGCTGGAAAAATACAAACATAGAGTAGGACTGTGGATAAGGCAGAAGCGTGGAAGAGATGACCATAACTTCCATTATGTTTGTTTCTCGAGAAGCCATGAAGTTGTCTGCCTTTAAAAATATATTTTTTTAACATTCAACATTTTTATGACATAAAATGAGCACTTATTTACAAATGAAGTAGCATAAAAATTAATAGCAGGGAGGAGCCATTGGCTACTATTGTGAAAACAAAACATGGCTCTTCTCCAAGGTACAGCTTAAGGAGACCAAGGAGGGCTGAACTGGCCCATCAGTAGGATTGTACACCTCAGTACCCCATCTCCCATCAGGCCAGGCCTGGTGTGGTCCTGACTCAACCGGCTGTTGGGCTGGACTCCCGGCTCCACCTCCTGAGGGCTCAGCCCAGCCAGCAGTGAGGTGATTCCAGGAGACAAAACCCATCACACTGGGGCAGCTCTCAGTTAACAGCGAACACTAGTTACCGAAGCTTCTACACCACGTTTAGGAATCAGCCATCCCAATCTTAATGGATAAGTCTTACCCCAGCACTCACGCCTCCCTGAGAGAGGGAGGGGTCCTTCGCAGGAGGCCTGGGGTAGCTGAGGCAGGGGTATCTTTATTCTGCAAACTCCTATGACGGATTCTGATCCACTCCCAGATTAAGAATTTAGGGCTCCGTGAGGCCCGCGCTCCCCCTGAAATCAAGCGCAAACAAATGTGTATGCAAACAGAGGTTCACTATTCTAGAATGTCTGTCCCTAGCTTCCATCGAGTTGTTTTCATCAAATTTTGAAACTCCTGTCTACACAGTCCACAGGAAATTTGGGATGAAGCTGAACATGAGAATTCCCTGCACAGAGCCTCCCTGTTGTACTCTCTTTCTCTCTCTAATTTTTTTCCACCAAACTCCAATCTGCTCCTATTTCTCCACTTCTATTTTTAAATTGAAAAATTTTGGTTTCAAAATAGCTATAATCTAAAAACTCCTCAAATAAAAGACACAGAAAATTAAATTTCCAACCTCCCTTAGCCACCTCTCCCATTCTTACATGGTTTTGTTCTTTAAAAAAAAAATTTTTTTAAATAAGAACCTTAAGAGCACTTTTGATCTGTTTTTCCTATTAAGTTAATGACTTGACCAAACCTATGTGCCTTTATTTTAATTATCCGCATCCTCACTTGCCTATATTTTTTAAAAACAAAATTATACATCGAGATAGTACTCTTTTTTTCCTGTTCCTTGACTCAACGTATCACCATAACAAGGAAGGATACAATGCTGTGTGTGTTAAGCAGGCTCCCATCTATGCTAGTGGTTTGGATTTATAAATAAGAACATTCCCTGTCCAGGAGTAAGGCCCAGGCATTCAGATTTTCCAAAACAATTCTCTGTATCCAGGGTACCCAAATGAAGTCAAACACTTAGGTTTCAAAAGTGGGGTAGCCGTCTGCTCCTGATTGAGGCTAATGTCCTCTTAGTGCACATTAGGTAAACAAGCCATTTTTTTTTACTACTTCTGTACAAAATGAATATTCACTATTCAAAAGAACATTCTCTATCATAATTATACAATCAGTCCAAATTTGTTCTTTTTTTTTTTTTCAAATTTGTTCTTAAGCACTGTGAGGCATGCTTGAAATTCCAACCTGACAAAAATAGCTAAAATTAACCTTTAAAATAGATTATTTGACTTGGAAGAGATCTAAAAAGCCTTAATATCAAGCCTAAAATCTATAGTAATCAACATATTTTCCTGAGATCCAGATTTCAACATGGATGCTGGTATAGTACAGAGTAGAAACACTATTAAATCTGACCTCAGCTAACCTGGGTTATAATCTCTATTTACTTTGAACCAGCTATTTAACAGGGTCCCTCTTGGTGGAATGAAAATAACAACCATCTCACTCATAAGACTGTTATGAGAACCACTTAGGACACTGACACAGCAAGCTTTTGTAAGCGTGGGAAGAGTTGTTTAAAAGTAAGGTATCGGGGGCGCTTAGTTGGCTCAGTCGGTGGAGCATGCGACTCCTGATCTCAGGGTTGTGAGTTCAAGCCCCACATTGGGCGTGGAGCCTACTTAAAATAAAATAATTTTTAAAAAAGGAAGGTATTGGTATAATTGCTGTTCCCTTTAATACAAATGCTCTAGAGAAGCAAACACATGGATTCCACATTTCTGCTAAATGTGGAATCCCCATTAAATAAGAACATTCTTATTTATTATGTTATATTATATAACATTCCATCCCCATTAAAGAGCACCATCAGGAGGGGGTTCCAGGAGTCTCCCACGGTTAATATATCTTTATCTGAACAGAGAAAAGCATGTAGTTTCACACTGGTCATAAATTCCATGGACTTCTGGGCATTATTTTTAACCGAGATGTAAGTCACGTACTATAAAAGTTGCCATTTTAAACAATTGAGTGGTTTTTTAATATATACAGATTGTACAACCATCACCACTATTTAATCCCAAAATATTTCCATCCCATCAAAAAGAAGCTCCATTCCCAGGAGCAGTCATTCTCCATCCCCTCTGCCCACCCCCAGTCTCTGACAACCACTATTCTACTTCCTGTCACTATAAATTTGCCCACTGTGGTTATTCCATTAAAATGGAGTGATGTAATATGTCACATTTTGTGACTGTTTTCTTTCACTGAGCATAATGTTTTCAAAGTTCATCCACGTTGCAGCATGTATCAGAACTTCTTTCTTTTTTATATTACACAGTAACATAAATAAGATTTTGTCATATGGATATACCACATTTTGTGTATCCATTCATCAGCTGATGGACATTTGGGTTGCTTCCCACTTCTGGCTATTCTGAATAATGCTGCTATAAACATTTGTGTACATGTTTTGTGTGAACGTCTGTTTTCAGCTCTCTTGGGTATATACCAAAGAATGCAATTGCTGGGTTATTTTCAGGAACTCTTGAACCCTACTGTTCACATCAGCAGCCTCTGTGTGAACTCATTTCCATGGCAGACAGAAGGCAATAGAGTTCACCAGGGATCCCAAAAGTCACAGGAGGAAATGAAGACATGCATGAAGGAAAGATGAGGTTCTGCATGAAGCAATACATTGCTGCTCCCCAAATGCCCTAATAATGCATTTCCCCACACCATAAAAAAAAAAAAAAAAAAAAAAGCAGTAGCCATAGTTAGGCTGAGGGGACCAACACTGGACCGAAACTGGCATGATTCTCCTAATAATAAGAACAACCAACAGGTAATGAGTGCTTACTATATCCGAGGCACTGTGCTGAGTACATAATATGGATTGTGTAACAGTGAAGAGGATGGGGCGCCTGGGTGGCTCAGTCGTTAAGCGTCTGCCTTTGGCTCGGGTCATGATCCCAGGGTGCTGGGATCGGGTCCCGCATCGGGCTCCCTGCTGGGCGGGAAGCCTGCTTCTCCTTCTCCCACTCCCCCTGCTTGTGTTCCTGCTCTCGCTGTCTCTCTCTCTGTCAGGTAAATAAATTAAAATCTTTAAAAAAAAACAGTGAAGAGGATGGAGAAAGATGAGTTTTTAAAACAAACGCTGATTACATCCGATTCTGCCTTCCTACCAGAGTGGCATAATTCACCTCTAGGCCAGGCCTGGAAGGAGAGAGGAAAACAGAAGATAAATTGCCTGAGTAAGAAAATGACATGTATCTGGAATTTGTTTGCTGGAAGCTCAAGAGAATAGAGTGGGCAGCGGGGGCTTAAAGCCTTGAAAACAGAAGAAAGGTGGAGCACCTGGGTGGCTCAGTTGTTAAGAGTCTGCCTTCGGCTCAGGTCATGATCCCAGGGTCTTGGGATCGAGCCCCGCATCGGGCTCCCTGCTCCACGGGAAGCCTGCTTCTCCCTCTCCCACTCCCCCTGCTTGTGTTCCTGCTCTCGCTATCTCTCTCTCTGTCAAATAAATAAAATCTTTAAAAAAAAAAAAAAAAGAAAGAAAGAAAACAGAAGAAAGGAATTGAAGTATAGACAAGAGAAGGCAGGCCCAATGGTGCATGAGTCTAAGAAGAAAATACAGCCAGTAGGAAATACTCAACAGCCAAGAACACTGTAAGTAATCAATTTTAAGTCGATTTCTGTTTTGAACTGCATTGGTATCTCCCACTATTGCTCTGAGACCTTCAGCAAGGCCTGTGTTGGAGTCACACTGGGGGAGTAAAGAAATGGGCAGAGCAGCGAGGAGAAAGCAGTGGCCTGAGGTGGAGCACTGAGCAGGAATTCAGAGAGAGTGACCTACAAAGGTGAGCCTCAGACGTTACCAGAACATTGGAGGGCAGGGAAAGTGCTGGACCTCGCATAGCGCATGGCTCAAGCCATCTTAAGTATTAAGGGCCAGGACCCCAGAAACTGGAAAAGATGGGGTCAGCTGACTGTCATAATATAGTCTGCGCCCAAAACAGACGTGTTAGAAAAGGTGGGTCACTGGCAGTAGTAAACAAACACCAAGATTTAACTCACTTTAACGTTCACTGCATGGCAATGGCCTTAAAACAAAGACCTTGAAGACTTTATGATGACATTCCTATGAATGGTCAGAGAGGACCAAAGCTTTTTTCTCAGTGTCCCTGTTGGAAGGCAAGACCATTCTTCTCATGAAGGTCAGTGGTCACCCCTATGTGGAGGTCATAGTTAAGTGGTCCTGAGCCCACTTCCATAGTAGGGGTCAGCAAAGGTTTCCTGCAACAAGCCAGATAGTAAATACTTTAGACTGTGAGCCAAGAAGCAGATTCAAGGATATTAAGCGCGTACCTGCATAACAAGAGAAAACACAAACTTCCACATTTTTTTTTTCAGGCACGCACGTTCCCAGCTTCCCATTTCTTCTTTTTTTTTTAATTTAATTTTATTATGTTATGTTAGTCACCATACATTACATCATTAGTTTTTGATGTAGTGTTCCATGATTCATTGTTTGTATATAACACCCCGTGCTCCATTCAATACGTGCCCTCTTTAATACCATCAGCAGGCTAATCCATCCCCCCACACCCCTCCCCTCTAGAACCCTCAGTTTGTTTCTCAGAGGTCATAGTCTCTAATGGTTCGTCTTCCCCTCTGATTTCCCCCCTTCATTTTTCCCTTCTTGCTATCTTTTTCTTTTTTTTTTTTTAACATATAATGTATTATTTGTTTCAGAGGTACAGGTCTCTGATTCATCAGTCTTACACAACTCACAGCTTCCACAACATTTTTACTGATGAAACTCAAAATATAACAATTGCGCACAATTTTTTATCATATAGATCTACTAATGAGAAGAATGGAATTTTGGGGGATAGTTTTTTGCTTCACTGGGGTTTAAATCCTAACATCAAGTCAGTTGCAAATGTTCATTTATAAGAATCACTCCTAGCTCATGGGCCATACAAAAACAGGTACAGGCTGGATATGGCTTGTGACCTCTGTTCTGTCGTCACCAATGTCTGAAGCAAAGTCAATGCTGGGTACTCCGTTCCAAGTCTGTAGTGGAATACCCTGATTCGCAAATCAGACACCTGGAAGGGACTGTGGAGTAGCTCTTGAAAGATTCAGATGTTCCTCAAACACAGAGGTCTACCACTGCAATGATTAAAATCATTCAACTGGTATTTACTGAGCACCTACTATGTGCTGGTACTATCAGGGTCATGGCGGACACAGTGGTGAGCCAGACATATGAGTGCCCCACCTTCACAGGGAATGAGACCGCAAACAGGAATAAAAGAAAAAGAAGGGCACCTAGTGCCCTTCAGTCGGTGGAGCCTGAGACTCTTGACCTCAGGGTTCATGAGTTCGAGCCCCACGATAGGTGTAGAGAGTACTTAAACATTTAAAGAATCTTAAAAAAAAGAATAAAATAATAAAATAAATAATAAAAATTCTAACAAAAACTTATCTGTTACTGTAAGCTTTTATTTAAGATCTTAAATATATACATATTCCAGCTCTCTCTCTATATATATGGCTGAGAATATTATATATGCTTTAAATTTCAAGAATATTGCTATAAACTTCCCTCTTAGAACTGCTTTTGCTGCATCCCAAAGATTTTGGACCATTATGTTTTCATTTTCATTTGTTTCCATGTAATTTTTTATTTCTTCTTTGATTTTTTGGTTGGATCCATTTGTTGTTTAGTAGCATGTTGTTTAACCTCCATATATTTGTGGTCTTGCCAGATTTTTTCTTATGGTTGATTTCCAGTTTCATAGTGTTGTGATCAGAAAATATGCATGGTATGACTTCAATCTTTTTGAATTTGTTAAGACTTGTTTTGTGGCCTAATGTGTGATCTATTCTGAAGAATGTTCCATGTATAGTTGAAAAGAACGTGTATTCTGCTGTTTTAGGCAGGAATATTCTGAATATATCCTTTAAATCCATCTGGTCCAGTGTGTCATTCAAAGCCAGTTTTTTTGTTGATTTTCTGTTTGGATCATCTGTCCACTGATGTAAATGGGGTGCTAAAGTCCCCTACTATTATTGTATTACTATCGATTAGTTCCTTTGGTTTTTATTAACTGTTGTTTTATGTATTTGGGTGCTCCCATGTTGGGTACATAAATATTTACAATTGTTATATCTTCTTGTTGGATTATCCCCCTTGTTATATAGTTTCCTTCTTTGTCTCTTGTTACAGTCTTTGTTTCAAAGTCTATTTTGTCCAATATAAGTATTGCTACCCTGGCTTTCTTTTGACATCCATTTGCATGATAAATGTTTCTCCATCCCCTCACTTTCAACCCTCAGAAAAATCTCAAATGATCAACCTAACCTTACACCTTTAAAGGAGCTAGAAAAAGAAGAACAAACAAAACTCAAAACCAGCAGAAGGAAGGAAATAATAAAGATAAGAGCAGAAATAAATGGTATAGAATCTAAAAACAAACAAACAAAAACCAGTAAAACAGATCAATGAAGCCAGGAGCTGGTCCTTTGAAAAGATAACAAAATTGAGAAACCCCTAGCCATATTCATCAAGAAAAAAAAAAGAGAGAGAGGGCTCAAATAAATAAAATCACTAATGAAGGAGGAGAAAGAGCAACCAACACCACAGAAATACAAACAATTATAAGAGAATATTATGAAAAATTATATACCAACAAATTGGACAACCTAGAAGAAATGGATAAATTCCTAGAAACATAGAACCTATCAAAACTGAAGCAGGAAGAAATAGAAAATTTGAACAGACCAATTACCAGCAATGGAATTGAATTAGTAATCAAAAACTCCCAACAAACAAAAGTCCACGACCAGATGGCTTCACAGGTGAATTCTACCAAACATGTAAAGAAGAGTTAATACCTATTCTTCCCAAATGATTCCAAAAAATATAAAAGGAAGGAAAATTTCCAAATCCATTCTATGAGACCAGCATTACCCTGACACCAAAAACAGATAAAGACACCACAAAAAAAAGAGAACTACAGGCCAGTATCTCTGATGAACACACATGCAAAAATCCTCAACAAAATACTAGCAAACCAAACTCAACAATACATTAAAGAAAACCATTCACTACCATCAAGTGGGATTTATTCCTGGGATGCAAGCATGGTTCAATGTTTGCAAATCAATCAATGTGATACATCACATCAATAAGAGAAAAGATAAAAACATATGATCATTTCTATAGATGCAGAAAAAGCATTTGACAAAGTACAACATCCATTCATGATAAAAACCCTCAACAAAGTAGGATTATAGGGAACATTCCTCAATATAATACAGGTCTTATATGAAAAATCCACAGCAAACATCATGCTCAATGGGAAAAACTGAGAACTTTTCCCCTAAGTTCAGAAACAAGACAAGGATGTCCACTCTCACTTTTATTCAACATACTACTGGAAGTCCCAGCCACAGCAATCAGATGACAAAAAGAAGTAAAAGGCATCCAAATTGGTAAGGAATAAGTAAAACTTTCACTATTTGCAGAAGACATGATACTATATATAGAAAATACAAGACTCTACCAAAAACCACTTGAACTGATAAATGAATTCAGTAAAGTCGCAGGATACAAAATCAATGTGCAGAAATCTGTTGCATTTCTCTACACTAATAATGAAGCAGCAGAAAAAGAAATTAAGAAAACAATCCCATTTATATTTGCACCAAAAATAATAAGACACCTAGGAATAAATACCAAAGATGGGAAAGACCTATACTCTGAAAACTATAAAACACTGATAAAAGAAATTAAAGATGAGGGGAACCTGGGTAGCTTAGTTGGTTAAGCATCTGCCTTTGGCTCAAGTCATGTTCCCAGGGTCCTGAGATTGAGCCCTTCATCGGGCTCCCTGCTCAGCAGGAAGTCTGCCTCTCCCTCTGCCTCTCCCCCAGCTCATTCTCTCTCTCACTCTCTCTCTCTCTCTCTCAAGTAAAAAATAAAATCTAAAAAAAAGAAAAGAAATTAAAGATGACACAAAGAAATGGAAAGACATTCCATGTTCATTGGTTGGAAGAACAAATATTGTTAAAATGTCTATACTACCCAAAGTAATCTACACATTTAATGTAATCTCTATCAAACTACCAACAGCACTTCTCACAGAACTAGAACAAGCAATCCTAAAATTTGTATGGAAACACAAAAGATCCCAAATAGCCAAAGCAACCTTGGAAAAGAAAAACAAAATTGAAAGTATCACAATTATAGACTTCAAGTTATCTTACAAAGCTGTAGTAATCAACTACAGTATGTACTGGAACAACAACAACAAAAACACCACATAGATCAACAAAATAGAATAGAAAACCCAGAAATAAACCCATAGTTATATGGTCAATTAATCTTTGACAAAGCAGGAAAGAATATGCAATGGGAAAAGAGAATCTCTTCAACAAATGATGTTGGGAAAACTGGACAGCAACAGGCAGAAGAATGAAACTGGACCACTTTCTTACAACAACACAAAAATAAATTCAAAATGGATCAAGGCCCTAAATGTGAGACCCAAAACCATAAAAATCCCAGAAGAGAGCACAGCACAATTTCTCTGACAATGCCATAGCAACATTTTTCTAGCTATGTTCCAGAGGCAAGGGAAACAAAAGCAAAAATAAACTATTAGGACTACATCAAAATAAAAAGCTTCTGTACAGCAAAGGATACAATCAACAAAACAAAAAGACAACCTACTGAATGGGAGAAGATATTTGCAAATGACATATCCAATAAAGGGTTAGTACCCAAAATATATAAAGAACTGATATGCGGCACCTCAGTGGCTCAGTTGGTTGGGTGTCTGCCTTCAGCTCCAGTCATAATCTCAGGTCTTGGGGTCAAGCCTTGCATCGGGCTCCCTGCTTGGTGGGGCTTCTGCTTCTCCTTCTCCCTCTGCCCCTCTATTCATGCTCTCTCTCTCTCTCAAATGAATAAAATCTTTAAAAAAAAAAGTACTGATACAATTCAACACCCCCAAAAAACAAATAATCCAATTAAAAATGGGCAGAAAACATGAACAGACATTTCTCCAAAGAAGACACATAGATGGCCAACAGACACATGAAAAGATGCTCAACATCACTCATCATCAGAGAAATGCAAATCAAAACCACAATGAGATGTCACCTCACACCTGTCAGAATGGCTAAAGTCAAAAACAGAAGAAACAACAAGTGTTGGCAAAGATGTAGAGAAAAAGGAACCCTCCTACACTGTTGGTGGGAAGGCAAACTGGTGCAGCCACTGTGGAAAACTGTGGAGTTTCCTTAAAAAGTTAAAAATAGAACCACCATATGATCTAGTAATCACACTTCTGTGTATTTGCCCAAAAATACAAAAACACTAACTCAAAGGGATACATGCACCCCTATGTTTATTGCAGTATTATTTACAATGGCCAAATTATGGAAGTAGCCCCAGTGTCCATCAATAGATGAATGGATAAAGAAGATGTGGTACATATATACAATGGAATATCACTCTGCCATAAAAAAGAATGAAATCTTGCCATTTGCCACAACATGGACGAAGCTACAGTGTATTATGCTAAGTGAAATAAGTCAGTCAGAGAAAGACAAATACCATATGATTTCACTTATATGTGGAATTTAAGAAACAAAAGAAAGGAGCAAAGAAAAAAGAGAGAGACAGAGACAAACCAAGAAACAGACGCTTAACTATAGAGAACAAACAGATGGTTACCAGAGGGGAGGAAGGGGGAGAGGATGGGGGAAATGGGTGATGAGGATTAAGGAGAACACTTATCATGATGAGCACTGAGTAATATATGCAATTGTTGAATCACTATATTACACACCTGAAACTAATGCAATACTGTATGTTAACAATACTGGAATGAAAATAAAAACTTAATAAAAATTAAATTAAATTTAAAATTTCAAGAGTAAAAGAAATATTCAATATCCCAATGAATACTGGGCTTTATACCCCACAGACGTACATGCCTATAGCTTTCTGATGCCCAGGGGCCTGCTTCCCAGCCAGCAACACAAGGCTGAACAGAGACCATCTTCATTGACTGAACTATTCCCACAGGCTAGGTGTTGTCACCTACATGCTCTTGTGTTCTCTTCACATCTACCCTGTGGGTTAAGCACCACTGCTTTTCACAGAGGAGAAAACTAAAGTTCAGACCAGGTATGCCACATCCAGTGAGTAGCGGAGCAGAATTTAAACTTCTAACATCAAGTATAAAAAGATGAGCCCAGGGCGCCTGGGTGGCTCAGTTGGTTAAGCGACTGCCTTCGGCTCAGGTCATGATCCTGGAGTCCCTGGATCGAGTCCCGCATCGGGCTCCCTGCTCGGCAGGGAGTCTGCTTCTCCCTCTGACCCTCCCCCCTCTCATGTGCTCTCTCTCATTCTCTCTCTCAAATAAATAAATAGAATCTTTAAAAAAAAAAAAGATGAGCCCATGTCACAGGTGAGTCTGCATCATAACAAAGTATTTTCATGACATTTGCAAATCCACATAAACAGGTCTCCAAGGATCTCATGTGTTACCTTCACTGGCTTCCCCATATTCTACCCCCAAATCTGCTGGACGATGAGGCCTCCTTCCACATGTGATCTAACACTGTGCTCAAAGAGCATATCGTTAATTAGGATTTTTGAGGGATTTGTTGTGCTCCACTCAAAGTAGATGAAAAATAAACTAAAAACACTTGCTGTCATATTGTGCACAGCAGCAAACACTGTACAACATGAGTATTGCCTCTGATTTGGGGCCAGGTCCTGAGAACAAGTCTTTCAACTTGCTCCAACCAAAAGTAAGCGGTCTCCATGAAGATGGATTTAAACATGGAGTTTGAGTCATCTCCCCAGAGGCCTTCAGCTCATTTAGAGGCATGGCTTTATTTATTCAAAATTTGCTTTCCTTTTCCCCAGGAAAAAAAAAAGAAAAAAGACCTGCAGACCATCATCCCATCACTACTCTGTGCGAAGAATCTAACATAAACAATGTCAATGAGAATCATTGTATTTAACAAACTCCAGGACACTCCACAGCACTGTTTGTAAGATATAAATCGAGCCTTGTTTTATTTCCCTGTTCTGCTAAATTCAGATGTCTGCTTCATTTTAGACCCAGGCCCCCTGAAAAGAGCTTCCCGGACTTTAGTCAGTACTGTCAAATGTGCATATTCAGTGAGGCGTTCAGAACGGCAAATGAGAAACATGACCTAGACGATGCCCATTTAGATGCGGGTGATTGAAGGGCTACCATACTGTGGTGGCCGGAAGTGGTGCTCATCCAGCATTTCCAGCTCTCGGACTTCTGGGCACATGGCAGGCCTCTGTCCTCCCGTACTGGGTCTCTGGCCCCTGGATTGTGAGCAGGGGTGCTGGGTGTGGCTTCTAGCCAGGATATTTCATAATGCCATGCAAGACCCTCCAGAGCACTCACCCCTCTGCCAAGGTGACTGGCAAGTTTCCAGATGGGGACTGTGCTACCAGCCTGGGATCCAGAGAGAGGTCAACGACAGCACTGGGAGTCACCCCAACCTGGCCCACCAGCAATGGATACACAGCATGAGCAAGAAACACACTGATGGTAGTATGAGCCCTGAGATGTGAAGGTTGTTTGTGATCACAGCATAAACTCGCCCCTCCTGCCCGAAACTCCAGACAAATGGTGCCATGAAAAAGGGCTTGATGTCTCTCGTGATAAGTTAGCAGATCTGTGTAATTTTGTATCTGAAGCTAAATGTTATTATCTTGTCAGGGAAAGATCCCTCAACCCATAGTTCACTTGGACCCCAATCATCATGTTCTAAAATCTGAATTAAATAGACCAAGCAAAATTGAAGAGAGAAAATAACAGTTGTAACCTTCCAAACTGCCAGTTCTAATTTATTGATCTGTCAAGGTTCTTAGTTGTAAACAATAGAAACCACTCTGACTAGTTAAGCAGAAAAGGAATTGATTAAAGATTTATTAGCTTACAGAATCTCAAGGGCAGGAATATCACCCTACTCACCAGTGTAGACTACACTGGCCCACTGCTGGGCACAGACACCATGGCTCATTTCACCACCCTGGGCACCGGATACCTCCTCTAGAACCTCGGCCACCATGCCACTCTGTGGTCCTTATGCCACCGACTTCTTCGAATCTCTAAGGTACCAACCAAATTCTCATGCAGGTATACCGTGAATGCGCTCAAGGTGCAAGGAAGAGTGAGAAAGTTATTTTTTGGCTTTTTTTCTTAGAAAGGTGGAGAATTCCTCAAACACAGGAGGCAAATTCAAAGGTGTGGTCAAAAAGAATGATAAATAGCCACTACCTATGGGGTCATGAGTCATAGGAAAAATTAAGGTCTGCAATGCTCATTTCAGTCCATAATCAAGTTCCCGGAGCCCTTCTGGTTTCTGCAGCTCTTCCTCAGATCTACCCAGGTAACTCCTCCAATGAATCCCTGTTTTAACCAGTTTCAGTGGACTTCTGTCGCTTGCAACCAAGAGACTCCTAATACAGAAGTAATCGTATGTTAAAGAATCTCAAGCTAGCCAGTTGCAAACAGGGCTGTAAATATTTAGATGCTCTGAAGAATTTTTCAGATTTTTTTTTTTTTTTTTTGCATTGACAGGAAAAAATCAAAGAACCTAAGACTAACTTTGGCTTAAGAACCCTAATTGGGATAATGGGCTGCATACTGATTACGCTTACTTTCTCTACTAAAAGTCCTCACAAATAACTTCTTACTTAAATAAAAAGAAAAATATTGTATCTACAAAGATCTTGTGTGCATGTACCCAACTGAATTAAAAAAATGAGAAATATGGAGAAGATGCCAACTTATTGCCAAATGCTACGTGAAAATAAGGTTATCTATAAGAATATATCTATGGCGCCTGGGTGGCTCAGTCGTTAAGTGTCTGCCTTCGGCTCAGGTCATGATCCCAGGGTCCTGGGATCGAGCCCCGCATCGGGCTCCCTGCTCAGCGGGAAGCCTGCTTCTCCCTCTCCCACTCCCCCTGCTTGTATTCCTGCTCTCACTGTCTCTGTCTCTGTCAAATAAATAAATAAAATCTTTAGAAAAAAAAAAGAATATATCTAGAGAGATATAGCTAACCAATAAATGAATAGCTAACCAATAAAGAAATACACACAGAGACACAGATGGTAGCATATTAAAAAACAAACTAACAAAAAACCTACACTGTGTTTCGAGGTGCTCAGGTTCAAGATCCCTGAACTGGACTAGTTAAAATAATAGAATAAAATATGAGAAAAACAAAACCCTAAGGGCAAAACTGTACAATAATTATACTAAATGGTTAAGGAATGCCAAGGACTTGACTTCTTGGGGTAACTTAGGGAAGGTTTCCCCTTTCTCTAAGAACGGCTTCTGGGACAGGAAGGGGACTCCTGGGCTCTGTTTCTGGCTGTGGCTAGAGCTGGCTGATCCAAGGTGACTATCTAGAGACATCAAGCTGGAGTTGAGGGAGGCGAGTCTTGTTATGGTCGCACTCTAGGGAGAAGGTCAAGGAGAGCTGGGATTTCCTGAGCAGGCCTGCTCCTTCTCTGCACAGAGTGGTGACTTAACTCTTCCTCCAATTCAGTGAGAAGTCCTCAAGTTTTCCCAATAAATTTCTTTAATTTTTTTTGTTTTCGCTTTTTTTGCTTAAGCTAGGTCACAGCTCATTCTTTCTTGTTTACAACCAAAAGAACATTACATTAACTAAGTATACTCCCCTACAATCTTACTCTCCCCATTATCCAACTCCAGCCTTAAGAAACTCATCTTTCTTTACTAGGAATGACTGAAAAGGGCCTTTGGCTTCTGTGCATCTAGTTTTTGTGTGCCCTGGGGCCATCGAGCTTAGCAGCATTGACCTCACTTGTCACTTTTTAGGAAAAACAATTGTTAATTTTGACATCTGGCTAATGGGTTGCAACTTCAAATGCCTTCGGAGATCAGACAGGCAAAGTAAATGGAGAGAGCGCTGAGCTGGATTCCATTGGACACTATACGTCCCATCTAATGACATTTACGTTCAAATATTTAAAACACTGTATGGTTCAAACAAAATTCTTCATGGACGAAATCTACCTCCTGAGCCATCCACTAACAACCCAGCTTGCTATTAGTTTAAATTACATATGGTCCTACTCTGTGAGACTCCTACAACTCAATTTTGTTTCAAGCATTTGAACAGGATAAAAATGCTTCTTACAAAGCAGAATTTCCCATCCTCTCTCAGCAGAAAACTCCACAGGCCATCAAAGAGACCCATGTGAGGTCTCCAGAGAACTCAAGGGCTGCTTTTTTAAAAAAGAAGTTTATCAGTGCTAGTAGATTCCTTCTTTTGTGTGTGTCTCACAGAAAATGAAGCAGGCTCCTGTTACTTTCTATGAATCACAGAATAAAGAGCCAAATTCCTTAGAAGCATGAGGACTCCAAAGGTGTCAGCACAGATGGAAAAACCCAAATGCCGACCACCCTTGACAGTCTCCAGTTTAACTACACAACTCTGATTCTCTTCACAGACGAAAAGGGAAATCCAATTCGAGGAAACTGATAGCGTTTTCTTTTCCTTGGAAAATGGACTGGACGAACTGCACACAAAAACCTAAAATCTCCACTGCCAATTGTTGAAAAACAATGGAGCCTCCATTAGCAGTTCCTTTGCCCACAGAATGCTCTCTGAGAACTGCGGGGTTTGGAAGGAGTACAGAGGCCTATTCCCCGTCTCAGACACATCAAAGTTTTAATCAAAACCTGCTTTTCTTTCTGAAACCAAGCAACTGCTATTTCACACCCACATATTGCGGGAGCTCATTCAATTACCCTCGACGACTTTGTTTAAAATGAAAATGCTTTGCCTCCTGAGGACAGTGTGAGAGGATTGATTAATGTTGTTCCCTGAAGGACAGAAATGCAGGTACAAGGCAAAAATCTAAGTAGCTGGAAACTACTGCTGGGCCCTATTTTACAAGCCATTCAAACCTACCTGCAAGTATTTTGTAAAGAATAAGGACTTTTAAGGCAGTTGGCTTTATCAAGGGGCTAGACTATGCATCTACCTCTTCCCCCTTGATGAAAATCACAGAATTAGAAAACTAAGATGATGAGAAGTGAGGAAGAAAGACCAAATTTTTCCAGATGGTTTTGCAGAAGAGGAAACAGCTTTTTTTTTTCTTCTGACACATTGTTCCAAAGGATCCGTAACTAACAAACCAAACCAGCACATTGCTGGTTTCTGTGGCTCTGTGACTCAGAAGTCACTTTTCTATCCAACATATTAAATGTCAAGTAAAATATCTCCGATAAGAGAAAAGAAATTTCTTTGGGAAGCTTGGTTCCTGTGTTGAGTGCTTCTCCTATACAAATGAGCCATAGATTGTGCTGCTGTCTTTTACATGGTTTGCTAACCTGTAAGACAAACATCTACCCAAGACTGCATAAAGAAGCATAAATCGGGGGGGCCTGGGTCGCTTAAGCGTCTGACTCTTGATTTTGGCTCAGATCATGATCTCAGGGTCCTGAGATTGAGCCCTGCCTCGGGCTCCATGCTTAGCAGGGAGTCTGCTTGAGATTCTCTCTCTCCCCCTTGCTCTGCCCCCACAAATAAATAAATAAAATCTAAAAAAAAAAAAGGAAGCACAAATCATGGAGACCATATCTTAGTCCTCCACAAATGCTCCCCACAAAGAACTTGGCCCATGTAATCACAGTATATGTCTAAGAAAAAACAGAAACAAGAGAGGAGGAAAAGGAAAAAAATGACAGGGAAATGGTTATGCATGTGTGGTATGCAGATTTGGGAGCCTAAGAGCTCTGATGGAAGGCTTCTGTCTATACAAAAATGCATGGGTTCCAGGGTAGTCCTAATGCAAAAAGGCAGTATTTATCCATCATGCCCCCATTTCACAATGCTCTAAGGTAACCACCTCTGCTGTGAAAGAAGTAATATTTAGAGCTAGTTCTTGCATGGCTGGGTGAAAGAAGGGGAGGAAGAAAGCGGGAAAGAATTATATGAGGACTACACTTCACTTCTCTTTTTTATAACAGATTATTTTCTTTAAGAGAAGCATAAGCTGTGATTAAAGTGGCAATATAATTGCTGAATTTTTGTGCCTCTAACACCTGCAAAGGAAGCACATTGACAAGAAACCCTCAGCAACCCAATTATTTCATACAGGTTTTCATCCACCCCAAACGCCATCCTCAAAATAGAACGGAACTTTTTCTCCTTCGCCAATCTGGTAGGTGCCTTCCACAAAGTGACCAAGAACCTAAATCACATTGTTTACCACTATTCTCAACGAACAAAATTTTAAGTAAAATGAGATCCAAGGTTTTTAACACATAACTTTCAAACTTTCATTATATCAATTATTTAATGGCACATTGAGCTTACATTTCACATCTTGATAGGAGGCTAAAAAAGGAACAAGATTTGTCTTCAGGGAGATAAGAGATCTCAAACTCTGTTCCCAGAAGAGGGAGAACAGATTAGATAACTGGTCTTTTCAGTTTTGAGGAACATTATAATTCAACTGAAAAAAAAAGGGGAAATGAAACAATTTCAAGATTCCCACTATCTAGGAATGTGAGGAAGTTAGAATGTATATCTTGAAAAAAAGTAAATAGGGGCGCCTGGGTGGCTCAGTCGTTAAGCGTCTGCCTTCAGCTCAGGTCATGATCCCAGGGTCCTGGGATCAAGCCCCACATAGGGCTCCCTGCTTGGCGGGAAGCCTGCTTCTCCCTCTCCCACTCCCCCTGCTTGTGTTCCTGCTCTCGCTGTCTCTCTCTCTGTCGAATAAATAAATAAAATCTTTAAAAAAAAAAAAAGTAAATAAAGAGATAGCTAGGGGAAAGGAAATCCAGGGACAATTCTTCCTTAGGAGGCTACAAAATTAAACAATATTTTAAAAATAGCAATAAACTCAGTTCTTTCTTATACATTTTTAACAGAAGACATTTAGAGTTACACATAATAGGCTGAAGTGGTAAGATTCTTATATTTTTTTACGTATCAGTGTCTCAGGAGTAAACATTTCCTAGGGGTCACTCTGGGAAATACAATCCTTTCCATCAGGCACAAGTGCGGGAACAAAACATTCAAGCTGAAATGGATTACCAGGTCATAGCATGTACAAAGCAACTCACAAATCAGAACGCATTTCTATTGTCATTCCCAATTGGGGAAAGATCAGCACGGAAGGAAGTAGGACTGATATGGGAAGGTTTCCAGGCCATGACCCCTGACCTGAACGTTCAAGAATGGAAAGGGCATGAGTCATAGGAAAGGAGGATGGGGCCCCACACACACACAAGTAAGAGAATCAGCATAAACCAAAGGAATGGAGATAAGTTACAACAAATAACATTTGGGGAACGACTGAGGCTAAAGACTCAAGACAGATGGGTGAACATTAAAGCTACGATTATTGAGTGCTTATAACATACTAGACTCTAGGCATATATTCCCTTTTGTTTTCTCTAATTTAGTTTTAATAAAACAGAGCCCCAGGGCTCAGACCCAGGTGGCTCATTTCTATTAGCCACCCTCACTCCCTAGTTGATCTCTATAGTCTCATGGCTTTAGTCCCACTTGTACACTGATGACTCCCACATCTCTATCTTTAGCCTCAATGTTTCCTCCAACCCCAGACTCATATGTCCAACTGCCTGTTTGACATTTCTACCTGGATGTCTACAAGATACCTCAAATTCAAAATATTTAAAACCAACCTCCTGATTTCTGTCCAGCCGCCCCCCACCAAAAAAAACAAAAGCTGAACGATAACAAAAACTTCTCCTCCCTCCCTCATCTTCAAAATACATCCAGAATCAGACCACTCCTCACACCTTCACCTCTACCACTGCCTGAATCACAGCAGCAGGCTCCTAGAGGGGATGGACGTGAACTTCCCCTCGAGTCACCCTCTGAGTCTGTGCATTCCAACCCTTCCCATTTGCAGGACAGGCTCCAGTTACAGATACTGTGGCCTGAAGTGGGGACCAAGATTTAAGAGTGATTCTTGGACAGGTGACAACAGAAACAACGGAGGCTGAGGGCGGATATGAGAGGAAAACTACAGGGTAGGGTTGAAGGGACATCTGAGGACATGGAGAGAACCAAAGAACTTGAACTTTTAAGAAATATTGAGTCTTCGGTCAAACGTCCCCTCATGGTTAGCCTTTTTTGACCCCTCAGCCAGAGTTCAAGACTTTAAGTACAGCATTGGTCACATTACTGGAGGCCTAAGCTGAGTGCCTCCGTCAGCGGACTTTGACCTCATTTTGTGCCCCCAGCACCTGAAGCAGCACGTGGGACCTGGGAAGCCCGTGGCAGAGGTGTGCTGGTGGCTTAACATGGTGCCATGGAAAGTGCATTAGGAGCATGAAGAAGGGAGTGGAAGACCAGATTAAGACTTTACTTGGGAAGTGAGGTTTCAGAGATAGAAAAAAGTATTTGAGTTTATCCAGGAAGATAACACCGATGGCCGGGTGGGTACAGCAGTGGTCTGGCACAGCAGAGGCAAGGCTTGGGGGAAAGGAAAGCAGGGGAAGAAATGGTGGGGTGTGATACCAAAAAGTAGGTTAGACTGGGAAGCTAAAGAAAGCAGCAGAGTCAAAAGAAGAGTTTTTCCTCTCCCCAAGAAGCGCACCGTGGGGGACAGGAGATGTTTAAAAGAAAAAAGGATGAGCCCACCGACAGAGGTTGCCCTAGAGGATGCAGTTAGGGTTAATGGGTCATGAGGCCCAGGCCAGCTCACACCTGCAGTTCTTAATCTTTTCATCCCCAAGTACCTAGTAAATTACTGAGCTCCAAAGGAGGGTAGGAAGCCAGAGGCTTAACAACCAACCAGAGGTTAAATTTGAACCACTCACTTGAGGTGTGAGTCAAGAAGTTAATGCGGTAGGAAGAGCAACACTGTCGAGTGCTGTAAGACAAACCTAGGTTATTACTTCAGTCCTCGAGGTTCCCATTCACTTCCCGTCAAGAGGTGCTGGGGCTCGGCTTCTCACTCTGCGCCAGCCACCCTGCCAACATCTGCGGTGGAACTCAAGGGAAATTAGGCTGGAGAGTGGATCTTCATCACCGCGATGAAGGTAGAGTGGAGAGGCCACTCACAATGGCTACCCAGCCCGCTTCGTCCGGGCCTCAAGGGGAAAACCGGTGGGAAGCACAGAATATAAACAAAACCCCAACACCTTTCTTTTCCTTTCCCTGCCCATCACTCATACCCTCTCCTCACTAAAATGTAAGCTCCTTGAGAGCAGGGCTTGGCCCTTCAGGGCGGGATGCGCGCCTAGCAGGGGGCCTGGCACGCAATGGACGCTCAGCAGATACTGGTGGAACACTGAATGGGCTCGGCTCAGTCCCGCTTCATTACGTCTGGGCATTGAAGGATGCCAGCCGCTGAGGTGGGAGAAGCGGAAGACTTCCCTGAAAGTCCCAGTGGGGCGGCCTGCGGCGCCGAGCGGCGGGCTCTGAGCGCGTCGGGGAGGGGGATTCGGCTGTCAGGCCCAAGACTGCACCGTTTGCCACTGACCTTCCGGCGGGGACGCCCGCGCGGGACGCAGCAGCCCGGCTCCGGCGTCCCGCTCCCGCCGCCCTCCGGAGGCGCTCGGCGCCCGCTGCGCACGTAGGTCACCTGCCTCCTGCTGGCGCCGCGGGGCGGGCCGGGCGCGGGCGGCAGGTGCGGCCCAGGCGGCCGGGGAGCCGAGCCCGGCGGGGCGCTGCGGGCCGGG